>NC_092810.1:118519266-118755452 GCF_040954645.1 Diabrotica undecimpunctata
CGAAAAAATATTGCGTTAAGATTTTGAGACTGCCGCGAGACTACTATTGCGAGCTGAATCCAAATGAGATGGTGTGGCGTTAAGGGAAAAGGTATGTGTCTTCAAACAACGTCCGTTTCAAAGAAAAAACGGTAGAACGGTTGATAAAAGAAGCTTACTCTGAAAGAAGCTTTAGAATGCGTATCTAAAAAGAAGTGGCATTATTATGTGAACCAAGTCAAGAAAGTGGAAGAAGAAATGTTTGCAGTTTACAATTTTCAGGAAGATGTAGAACCAGTGATAAATCAAATAGGAGATGATTCAGAGGATGAGGACTATTTAAATATGAATTGCGCTTAGTATTAACTCTCTATCGTATGGAAAATCATAAATGGATTAGGTAGTTTACTATTTTTTTTGTAAGTTTAAAGTTCAGCACATACGCAGACATAACATAAAGTGAAACGTACATTTGTTTGGAAACCTCTATATATTTTTAAAATCTGGCAACTCTGCTAGACAAGTCAACCTAATCATTTTAGTTACAACGTGCTGTGCATTGCGATTTTTTAGAACAAGTGAAAAATTTATCTTCAAACATCGGCGTTTTACAAGTAAGTAATCAATTTTTTTATTATTTCATGTCTAATTGGTGTTTGTTTTTGTTTTTGTTTGGTGTGTACTTTAGATGATATTTAATGATTATTTACTTGGGTTTGTCAGAGAAGCCATATATGGCTTTGTATGCATTTGAAGAGTAATTTATGTAGATATTATTTTTTGTTTTCAGAAATGGATCCCCAAAGGTTTTGTCGCTGTTGTAAATATGTTAACACTATTTCCAGTGACGGAGGGTTAAGCGACGATGCTTATACTGATTCAGACGAAGAATATTTACCTTCTTCGTCTACAAAACAACGTCTTCAGTTTGTAGTAGTATCTGGAACTGATTATTCTGACATAGAGACATCTGATGCCAAATCAGAAGTTGACGATGTAAGGGCAACTACCTCAATAGGACTCAAACCAGCAGACAAAAATAAATCAATATCTACATCTAAAAACAAGAACGAGAAAATATTATGGAAGGAATCAAAATTGAAGAATTATTATGAAAGTGATTATGCTTTCTTGGGAGAATCTGAATGTCCAGAATGCATGCAGAGATTGGAGAGTGCTATAGACTTTTATAAATTTCTATTTAATGACGACTTATTGGAGTTAATAGTTAATGAGTCAAATTTAAAATCAGTGCAAGATAACGTCAACAAACCCGGCAACATTACGATGTATGAAATTGAACAATTTATTGGAATCATCGTATTTATGTCAATTTTAAAATTACCTTCTAGTAGACTCTACTGAAACTCGCGTTTAGGCCAACGATTTGTATACGAAACTATGAGCTGTAATTGATGGAAAGAGATTAAAAAATGTTTACATTTTAATGACAACAATAAGTTTATACGAGCTGGTCACGATAAACTTTCTAAAATAAGACCTCTCGTAGAGAACATACGTGAACAATTATTATTATTGGTTCCTAAAGAAGAGTATCTCTCTATTGATGAACAAATCATATCTACTAAAACAAGACACAAACTAAAACAATGTAATTCTAAGACACCCAAGAATAGGGGATTCAAAAATTTGGTACTTAGTGGAGTTTCAGGATTCAGCTACGATTTTGATATATATGCTGGAAACAAAGTAATGTTATACCTGATGGTGCTCCAGATCTTGGAGCAAGTGGAAATATAAAAGCCAAACTAACTAGTACAATCCCACCGCAGAATTAACACAGTAGCAAACTACCAAATGCCTACACCAAAAGAGTTAAAAAAACATGGTCGAGCTACTATGGTAGAGAAAACTGCTGTTATAGATTGAGTAGAAATCTCTTGTGTTTGTTGGCACGACAACAAACTAGTTATCATGCTCTCAACATACGTAGGTAGTTTTCCTATTACTTCCAGAGAGCGCTATTTTCCAGAAGCCAAAGAACATCGTGAAATTCCTTGTCCCAAATTAATAGATGTTTATAACAAGCATATGGGAGGAGTTGATCTATTGGATTCCATGCTAGGGCTCTATAGGATTCAGTAACGTTCAAAAAAATGGTACAAGAATATATTTTTTCACCTGTTGGACATGTGCATTGCAAATGCATGAATCCTGTGACCCCAAAAGAGTGTATATTATATGCCATTATTTGACTTCAAACAATATATTGCAGAATATTTATAAAAGGTGGGCAAGAATAGTTTGCCAAAGAAAAGGAGTCGAACATTATCAAATGTTAATTCACCATGCAGTTCCATAACTAAAGCAGAAACTCCCAAATCCAAAAATCGGCTTACTTGGCGTCAAGATTATTCAAGCAATGAAGTTCGTATAGACGCCATTGGCCACTTTCCCCAGTCGAACGATACAAGATTGTTGTGTTATAATGACTGTAAATTTAAATCTTTTGTTAGATGTACTAAATGTAACGTACTTTTATGTTTAAACAAAAATAGAAATTGTTTCGTAAAATTTCACTCCTAAAAACAATAACTAGTTTAAGTGCATAAGAAGCCATATTTAGACCTGTCTATTTTGGTACATTTTAGGTTTATTGCATAGGAAGCCATATATGGCTTATCTTTTATATTCTTAATTAGTAGAAAATTGTAGTAAATTATTTGGTAAATATACTTCTTTATAATAACAAAATTTAAAATTTTGCAAAAAAAAAATTTTTTTATCTAAAACATGCAGTAGAAGTAGAGGGTTAATGAACGAGAAATATCTCAGATTTAATGCTCATATTTTTTGGTTTAATTCGTTTATTCGTTTTCTGTAGGTATTTAACGAGTTGTAACCATTTTTATTAGAAATTGGTTTTCAAATAAACGCACTGTATATCAAGAAGGAATATGTAAATAAGTATTCATTTTTAACGTAAACAACTTTTCTACTTTTTAAATTAAGTTCAATTAACAGAAATTATTGACAAATATTTGTATACAAGGTGAACTACAAAATTACGATTTTTTTATATTTTTTAAATATAAAACCTAATAACACGGTTCTCTACCTAAATTTCTTTACATAGTTAAATCTTTTCTATGGGGTGAATTAATTTTTTTATATTTATTATTTTATCAACATTCAGAGTGTTTTATTTTTTGATAATTTATTTTATTTCTTTTTTTTTACATAACCTAATATTCAATTCATGATTTATTTTGCAACTAATACAAAGTTTCTCATTTTAGTTTTTTCGAATAAATAAATTTTTCTTGTTCCCCTTTGTTGGCTGAAACTTTTTGAAGCCTCGTGGTTTACCACACATGAGATGACAATTTCAGTGGCATACCAGATACCATGCAGAACTCAATAGCTGCTTGAAACTATAACCAGTTCAATACACGGCATCTCCACCTAAAACTACAGAGAATCTGTAGTTTTTAGCTAATGTGTTAACAATTTCAAGTGGAGAAATGACAATTTGATTATTTATTTTGAGACTAGATACTGGGGATGACTCCTTTATACCAGAAATTTTACGTATTTTCTTCCATACATACAGGAGTGGAGCTGTTAATGCTAGAGACATATTGGACCCAACTGGATTTTTTTTGTTTGATTTGTTAAACTCTAGCCTTTATTTTTTTGTAGTTAATTTTATTTTTGGGTGTTTGAGTATTTTATGCTTCTTAAATCTATTAAAAGCTGTTCTGCTGGCACATACTGCTTCGTTATACTCCGAATTACACCAAGGCACAGAAACATGATTTTTAATGATCGTTGTTTTGCCGATGAACAGCTCCGCACTTTGTAAGATAACACTATTAAAAGTACCTAAAGAATCGTTTATATTATCATTCAGTATGAGACTCTCCAAAGCCTTATCTATAAAATTTTCACAATAGGTCAACTTAGCCGAATGTATATTCCATTTGACAAAAAAGATATTGGGCAAGGCTGACCTGAGAGATTCTCAATTGTAATAGGGTGATGGTCGCTACCATAAGTATACTCGAGAACAGTCCAAGAGGGACGTGAAGCTAGAGCTGGATCACAGAAACTTGAATCTATCACGGAGGATTCTCTAGTGCAGATGTTAAATCGTGTAGGTGACACATCAATTAGAAAATTAAATTGAATATCCTGCATTACCTTTTCTGGAAGTTTTCCTTAGTGATTAGTACGCTTAGAACCCCAAATAAAGTTATGACCGTTAAAATCACCTACGATAATTCGAGGAGAGGGTATCTGTTCGATAAGGCTTTTTCAATCTTCATATGTAGCTGAGGAACTAGATGGAAGGTAAATGTTACATATAAAAATTGAAACGAGAGCGGTAATCTCTATAACTATCAATGATACTATTATCAGGAAAAACAATTGCAACCAAAGATTTTTGACAAGTGTCATAACTCCACCTGAGAGAAATTACTGTCATGTACTCTATCTTTTCTAAAAATGTTAAAATATTTGGAATTATAGTTTTTTTGAGGGTTTAAATTTGTTTCTTGGAGACTATTGAATATTATTTCGGTATATAATTTAGAAAATAGTTTTTGTAAAGTTGGAAGTCGATGGAAAAATCCATTTATATTTCATTGCAGTAGTTTAGTCATTTATGTTATATGCGAAAAATATAAATTTGCGGGATAATCTGAGATGACTCGCTCTCGGATTCAGGGATGTCGTTATCCAAGGGTCGGATGATTTTCTTTCTTAAAAAGATGATATAAAGTTTGGTTGATCTTTCTTTTAATTGCGGATAAATTTTAGTTAGCATATGACCTAATCCCCAGAGGCCTTAGAAGTAGATTTAATTAGTCAAAATTGAGAACAAATGTGGATAATTGATTTTGGATAAAATCATTGGCAGGCTCAAGTTCATACGATTTTGTTGATTTTATTCATGTATGCTTCTCGTTGCTTTTGCTCGTTTCTCGTTGAAAAATCATTTGCTGATATTTCGGCTGAAAATCGATATTAATTACTTTGCAGCTTTTCATGGTGATAACTTCTCCTTGGCTATTATCAAGGTTAGGATTACTCAGATTATTTGCTAGATTTTCTTGGTCGTAAATTTGTTCGTTTGATATAGATGTTGTTGCAGGTTAAGGCATGGTGACAAGGGAGGAAGGAGTAGGAGGTTGACTGTTATTGGAATCAGTTAAATTTATTGTTAATTCCAGAAGTTGTTAGTTGAGCAACATTCGTAAATGGACTAGGATATTAAATGTGGGACAATTATTTTATAGTGCAGAAGATCGAGAAGCGTTTGCAATGGTGATCGCCAACGTCGGATAATTCTGATATGGCACGCGAAGAAGAAGTTGATTCCAGTTTATCCGGCCAGTTGGTGGCGATATGTCCAGACTTTTTGCAGTTATAACAGGTTATAGTTTCTTGAGATTAGAATACTGGATGTGTTGTATTATCGAAGGTGAATAAGTCGGGTACGGAGATATTATTCGGACTGACGTATATTTGTCTTCTAAAACTCAAAATATGATTATATTCAGGAAGAGTGGAACTGATTTTTAGAAAAGTGACAAGAAAGACCATATTAAGTTCCATATTTTGTAGATAACCAACTAACAGACTGTGTAGTACTGTTAGATATATGTTTAAAAAAACAATACGTTCCACTGGTGAAAGTAGTCTTTAGCTTGTACAATATTGTTTTGGATTTCTATTTGGCCATGGTTTTGCATGAATTCGACCACGATTTGTTTGTTTGCAAGGTACATGCAAATCCGATTATTGGATAGTCAGGAGGAAAATATTATATTTTTGGGGTGAATTAGGTTACCTAAAGGAATTAGGTAATCTTGCAGTCGAGTATTTTCTAAAGCTCTAAAGACAATTGCTTGATGTTTTGAGGGAAATTGTGTAAAGCTGATGATGAATAAGTTTAATTAGTATTTGTCTGCAATTGCGATACCTGTGGTATGTTAGAGAGACTCTAAATATTAGGTTTCATTCTTGATTTTAACACGGGACAGTAAAGGAATGACTGAGTCTAATACACAAGTCATTCCTTTACCATCCTTTAATATTCCATTTATTAAAAAATATGTTGATGATATCATTTTGGCTATACCCAATGACAAGGTAGATGAACTATTAGATACTTTTAATGGTTATGACCCCTACATCCAGTTCACTATAGAGAGGGAAGATGGTAATTGGTCCGTCCCCTTTCTCGACATAAGGATGATCAGGGAAACCAACAACATCAAAATAGATTGGTATCAAAAACCGACCCATTCTGGTAGATACCTTAACTACAACTCATACCATAATAATTCTACCAAAGTCAACTTAATCAAACAGATGAAAAATAGAGTAACAAAACTATCAGATCCTTCATTTCATACAAAAAACCTACAAATCCTACACTACAGAAACTTTTTATTTCAAACGCTTATCCAACACCATTAATTAATAAGATTTTGTTTAATACTACCCATGACGAAGATATTTCACCTTCCTTCGCGACTAACAATGCTGATCCTGATGTCTTAAGTGGGAACCCAGTCTCGGATACTCCTATAAACAAATATTTTTCATTACCATATTTCAGAGATATCACTCCGGGGTTAACAAGGATTCTAAAAAGTGTTGAAAATAGCTTTGGCAATAATAATAACAACATTAAACTTAATGTGGCTTGTAGATCAGCCCTAACAATTAATAATCTTTATTCTAAGATAAAAGATAAGACTCCCATAGATAGGCTTAGTAATATTGTCTACAACATTCCATGTCTCTCTTGCAACAATTCCTACATCGGTCAAACATCTCAATTATTGAAATCACGTATTACACTACACAAAAGTGATTCTTGACTTCACCCTGACCGTTGTGCATTAGCCAAACATGTCCATTCCACTGGTCATCTCATGGACTATACTAACACCACAATTCTCTACCGTGAGAACAATAAATCTAAAAGAGAGTTCATTGAAATGTCTTATATTTTCCTTAACGATTTCTCCAATAATGTTAAGAGTGACATCAAGAATCTAAGCGATATATACCACCTGTTACTTAAATCAGATACCAAGAACAATACTATATCACAGATAACTAACTTGACTGATATATCCATTAACAACTAACATACCTTTATAATTAATTTTCATTAACAAAAATATATAACATTCCCTTGCTTTTCTTAGATACATCTCAATAAGATTCAATAGTACATGAACAATATAATATAATTAAATAAAGAAAATCAAAATAATATTTCCCTTTACTGGGATTTAAATTCATTCGTTTCTTACCAATGAGCCTTAACGACATAAAGATTCATACAAACTAATGAAGTTGTCAGCGCTTGCGTTCTGGCTCAAACAGAACCTCACTTTTAACTGTCTGAAAATCAAAAATTTAGTTATTGCCGACAATTCAAAGAATTACCTCCTTTAAAATGTAGTTACATTGGGTTTTTCGATTAACCTTGGGTAAGTCTTTACGTGTCAAGTTCAAAGCTACCATACATTTCAAACCTTATAAAAAACTTTTTTTTGCACATAGTAACAAAAAACACCACTATGTTACTAGCAAAGTTTTTTAATATTCTAACTCTACAATTCTAAGTTACGGTAAGATCAATATTGTTTTAATAGATAATATATGGTAGCTAATTATAATTTATTCTCTTTCAGCCCTGAAGAAGCCAAATTAATTCTCTTTGGCGAAAAAGTTCGCCGAAACAATTGATACTCATTAGAGTCTTTCTTGCAGATTTCCCCAATATTTAAGAGTTTACTATTTAACTAATCTGCAAAGATTAAATTTCTTTTCTATATATATATATATATATATATATATATATATATATATATATATATATATATATATACTGTAATGGGACTAAAGTAAACTGGATAGCGAAACAAATCTGACAGAATATAAAAATTTAGTAAAAGTAGAATTAAAAAAAAGATAAAAAATCTATTAGATATAGATGGGCAATGGCAATATATCAATAGTAGTATGATAAAAGCGACAGATCAGCTGATTGAAGAACAGAAGAAGGATCGAAATACAGAGTGATAAGAAAGATAAGAAACAAAACATCGAACTTAAGTTAAATAAAGATCATCAAATCTAAAAATAGGGAAGCAATATTAAAGTAAATAAAAAGAAAAACTAAAGCTGGGATAAACAAAGTCTACTTTGAGGATAGACCAAAAATCTAAAACCTTTGTGCCAAATCCTGTTTAGATAATAAACTCTACTACTAAAAATAATATACCCTTGATAAAAGTCAGCAAGTTTTTCACAGAAAGTTTTTAAGTTTAATTTATCCTCATTAAATAGTTGTTTATGTTATTACATAGTTTATTTACGTAATTATTTAATACCATAAATTACTTAACGCAGGTATAAATATAATTTTTTTTTAATTTGATATGAATTAGACGAGTATGATTTTATTTAATAACGTCACTTTAAGGGTAACAAATTTTATATAAGCATGGTAAGTAGAGACATCAGTTTAATACTAATCTCTAAGTGCATAAATTCTCTACCCTATACATACACACAGACATACACACACACCCATATATATATATATATATATATATATATATATATATATATAGATTTTAATTAATTACAATTGTTTTTTCTCCTCACTTGAGGAACATTCTGAATGAAGGTATCATTTAAAAAATTAGGATGACACAGTTTAAAAATTTTTATTAATAACATTTCATTGGAAGCCTTTATTTTTTTTTGCTTTTCTTCCCCTAGTTTCATATTAAGAAAATTAATCCGGAAAAATATCCTTTGTCTACAAAAAGATTGTATTAATTCTTTTGGTATATATTGTACCTTGGTCGCAATAATAGTCAGTGATTTTTTTTTAAATATGTTATTAAATATTTTAAATATATAGTATATATATATATATATATATATATATATATATATATATATATATATATATATATTGAAAATATTTTAGGGTTAATTTAACTTTTTAATTCTAGGCAGCTTATTCTTTGTTATAATCTTTCTTTGCCATCTCCGCGACAAAGGTTGGCAATCATCACTGCTATTCTAACTTTTGACACTACAGCCCGAAAGAGTTCAGTTGAGCTGCATCCAAATCATTCTCTTAGGTTTCTCAGCCAAGACATTCTTCTTCTCAAGCAAGCAAGCAATTTAATTAAACCCAGCCTGTGAGAAATGTTCACCCCTAAGAATTACGTTCGGGTGTAACAATTCATTGGAGTGAGGTGTATTAACTCGAGTAAATACAGGAGTCACTCCACCGATCTCCAATGCTCCAGACCATCCCTTTCCCCCTATAGCACTCTGATGCGCAATAGGGGCACAACTATCAGCCAAATGCTCTTCATGTGGAGATCCTGGGTAATAGAACCCCAACATGGTTTCCTAACCGAATTCAAAACTCAGGACAGCGCATTTTCGCTATATTCCTGTTATCTTAATGTGGCTTATCCGCGAACTAAAATTGCTTACTTGGGCCTCAAGTCTCCGCTCTGAGCTAGGCTCAGTTCGGCGACTTGGTGCTCAAGGGGTTGGGCCCTACATGCCCGAGTTTTTAGTGGTTTTTGTTAATATTTTTTGTGGCTTGCGCCGGTTTTTGTTAGTAGTTTTTTGATTTTTTTTTGGTAGCCGAAGCCGTTTTTTGTTGTTTTTTGGATTTTTTTTTTGTAGGATGCCTGAAACATAAAATCAGAATTAGTGCATATTTATATAATAAATTATCTACATAAAATTTACTGGGTCCACGCTGTACGTTGCGATTGTCCACGAGGGTTATGAGCTACGAACTATCTTCATTGTGCGTTGTTGTTGTTTTTTGAAGTGTTTTCTCTCTGGTGTTTTGTTTTCTCTCTGGTGTAATTGTTGATTTTCTCTCTAGTATTATGATTTTATTCTACTATTTGTTGTTTGGGTCTTTTGTGCTTCCATCTGTGGAAAGCGTCGTACCTCAATATCTCTCGCAATATGTGGTTGGGGTGGTTCTCTATCTTTCCGAACTTTGTCCTAGCTTTTTCTTTCATTGTGTCGGTCACTCTGATTGGTTGTAGTTCTCTAAAGAAGAATCTTTCTGCTACGTATCTCGGTACGTTGACTGCTTCTCTTAGGCTGTTGTTATGTGCCGCTTGTATTTTCTTTTTTGATGTATTGCATATGTGTCCCCATGCGAGAGATGCATATGTTAGTATAGGAAGAATTATACTATTTATTAATCTTATTTTTGTTTTCAATCTAAGTTTGCTTTTTCTTCCTGCTAGGCCTCTTATTGATGCTCTTGCCATGTTGGCTTTTTGTACTGTAGCTTCTACATGTTTGCTAAATGTTAAGCCTTTGTCCATGATTACTCCGAGGTATTTTGCTTCACTTTTCCACTCGATGGGATTGTCTTGCACAGTTACCTGTTCTTCTGGTTGTTGGTGCCTCTTTTTGAAAAGTATAGCCTGTGTCTTTTCGGAGTTTATAGCGATTTTCCATTTTAAACTCCATTCTTCTATGTCATCTAGTGCTATTTGTAAGTTGTTCTTCTTCTACCTATGCTGCGCTTTCTTTGAATCCTTTTCCTGCATTCTTAGTTTTAGGAATTCATATTTGTCATCACGTATTATATGACACAGGTATTGTAGTTTTTTAATTTTGATGAAATCCAGTATCTCCCTTTACCTTCACTCGCTGAAACAACCTTATACAATCTTTCTAGAATAAATTAATGTGATTTATTTTAAACAAAATTAAATATTCAATGTTGAACAAACCACAAAAAATAGTTCTTCTTCTTCTTCTAATTTCATGACCGTTATCGATCGTTGGATATCATGTTGGCTACCATATTCGCTATCGTGACTTTATTGACAGCAGCTCTAAATAACGATGTAGTTGATTTTCCATACCATTGCCTTAGATTTTTCAGCCATGATGTTCTTCTTTTACCAGGACCACGATTACCTTGGATCTTTCCCTGAATGATCAGATGTAAAAGATTATATTTTTCAGGGTATCTCATACTGTGACCGAAGTATTTCAGCTTGCGTTTCTTTATTATATTGACCAGTTGTGTTGTTTGGTTCAGCCGTCTAAGGACCACCTCATTTCTAACTCTGTCGACCCAGCTTATTTTCAGTAGTCGTCTGTATACCCACATCTCAAAGGCTGTCAAGGGTCTAAGGATAGTCTCAGTTAGAGTCCACGCGTCCACTCCATACAGCAGGACAGGAACGATGTAGCAAGATGTCATTCGAACTCTAAGGTTAATGCTAAGATCGTGACTGCAAAGTACGTTTCTCATTTTTACAAAGACAGCTCGGGCTTGTTCTATTCGGCCTTGTAATTTTTACACGAGTTTCTCTACTCTGTCCAATGTGGCATCTTCGACTTTTATACCGACATCATGTATATAATTTTGTTTGCTAACTATCATATATTTAGTTTTCTTAATGTTGAGTTTTAATCCGTACTCATCACAAGTCTGTTTTATTTTATAGTATAAAATAGTTGCAGAACAAAATTCCTAAAATTTGATTCCATATCCATTAATTATTTGGATTTACAAAAACCCACAATAGTTATGAATCTACTTTTAAATGAAGTAATCTATATAAAAAATATTTCAGGCTATAGCGAAAATGGTAACTAGAAATCGCTTAGTTGATAGAATTGCCCTCGTAACAGGATCAACAAAAGGGATAGGCTTAGCTATAGCAGAAAGATTAGCACAAGAAGGAGCAAGAGTTATTATATCTAGCAGAAAAGAGGAAAACGTTAAAAATAGCGTCGAAAAACTTAACGACAAAGGTTTATTAGTGACAGGTGTCACTTGTCATGTTGGAGATTCAGTGCAAAGAAAATTACTGCTAAAAGAAGCAGAAAGACTTGGTGGTAAGTTCATAGATACTATTTATTTAAGCAATATTATGAACCAATAAGTTCAATGTATATACTTTAAAATTAAAAATTAAATTAAAAAAAATAAATAAAACTATAAATGCAGTAGAATAACTGTACAATATATATGTTGTGTTCCTTGCTGCTTAACCTTTAACTACGGGCGCCCAACCATGAACCTCAAATACGGGCGCGGTGTACTCTATACACCAGTTACAAATAGCTACAGAAACAAAATATTTCTTTAATAATTAGAACTATATTAAATTGCACAACTTGTGTTTAATCAATAATGAGTTATTATATAAAACCAAAAAATAATTCAAAATGGTAAACCAGTCAGAAAAAACGAGAACAGTAATTTAATACATATTTAAACACCAACCTAAAAAAATATGCGAAAATTTTTAAATTTTTAACTAGGTAGAAAAATAAACACATACGAGTCTTTATTCACTTTCGTCTTCTTCCTGGTTATTTGAGTTAATACACTTAGGACAAATAATGGTGGAATGTTCTTTGCAAACCATTCTCCTGCATGTCTGACACGAAATGGTTGTCACTCTATTTTTACGCCTTCCGCAGAGATAGCACCTTCTTTGTATTTTTGTTGGTAGTTCTTCTTCTTCTGGTTCCACTACAGTAGCTTTATATTTCTTCAGGAATAGTTTTAACCCTCCTTTCCACGGATGACTTTTTTGTGACACAAATCCACGGGTGGGGTCTATCAGAACCAAATTTTAAACATGGTTTTTCTCAATCAATTTTTTTTTAAATATTTTTAAGGAAACTTACTGATGTAACGTTGAACTACCTAAATGTACATGTAATATGTGTATTAATATGTATTGGTATAGTTTACTGCGAAATAACTAACACCTTTACTTTTTTACAAGAGTTTACTAAAAAAGTCATGAACAGCAAAATACAAAAGAAAAATATAAAAAAAGACAATATTATTATTCTATATATTTACAGTAATACAAGTAAAAACTAAATATCCAAAATTAAAATCAGAAACAGATAATAGAGGGGATTAAATAATGTTAATTTTGTTCTGAAGCTATTTTCTTGTGGCATTTTAAATTAATTTATATTTAAATGGGAATAAGCCACAATTAAAGGTTAAAATACGTTTATTGACGTTTCAATATATTGTTAATTTTATTTCTACACAATCGGCACAACATGCTTTTATATGTTCCACACATAACCAATTTTTGCACAATTGGCAAAAATACCTAGTTTTTCTTTTTTTACAATACTTACACCATCCCCGTTTTCCTGGGGCTGGGACATCCCTCGTCGTTTGCTCAATTCCAGAAAATTTTGCAGCAAGTAACCGTGATGTTCTCGGTATACGCATATTTAGCGCTCTTATTTTCATATTTTTCTGGACTAACGCAATTTCTAAAGACTTCAGAAACAATAGACGAGAAGACCGAAATTCCGCATTCGTATTATTGGATCTTAGTATATAATAAATGCATTTATAGCTGCATTATTAGCCAAGCCTTAGCACAAAACGGGTGGGGTCCGTCAGGATACTTTTGCATGTAGCGATTGAAGGGATTCATACAATTTTACCAAATTATGTGTACTATTCAGTACTATTCAAAGGTACACCGAGTCTAAGGAAAAAAATACAAAAAAAAAATTGAAAAAATGAAGCAAATTTCTTTTATACTTGTACTGATGGAACCCACCCGTGGGATGGAGGGTTAAATCTAAGGGCAAACTCTGTATTTCAGCTCGTTCTGAAAGGTGTGGTCTCAACCAAGATAAAGATAATTCCTTTAAAAAGATCCTTCTATATTTTTGAGGATTGTTTATATTTGCAGCATTATATAGGATTTGGCTGTTAATTCTTGCGATGTTTAGGAGCTGAAAAAATATAACCATTGGCCACCTTTGCGTTCTCCTTGATACCGAGTATGTACCGCACATTTGATCTACTGTGTCGACACCTCCTTTGTGAGAATTATAATCTAAAATTATATTTGGCTTTTTTTTCTCCGGATCTACTGCAAAATCATTATGCATGGTTGATATCAAAGGCACAGCTTTATTTTTTGCAGGGACATATGACACTATAGTTACCTCTTTTTGAAATTCGAAAAGAGACGATCCAACTTCTCTTTCTTTATGTGGTAGGAACTACAACGGCAGCTCCCGTTTATTTTTCTTTGGTGTGCCAACCATTATTACTTAGAGCAGCAAGCAAAAATAAAAATCGATCAGCACTTATGCACGCTCTAAATATTTCTGAGTCGGTTTTGTCTTTAGTCCACAATTCAAGAAAATGTGTATGATTTTGCTTTTTAGTTCCTGCAAGAAGTAGTAGTCCGATAAATGCCAAAATTTCTGTTTTTGTTGTGTCTTTAGCCCGTCTCGGCCGGTTATACTTTATTCGCATATTTGCAATTTTTAAGTTTGTACACTCAACTATATTTTCAATAAAGTCGTCACTAAAACCTTTTTCGATAGCACTTCTCTCACTGGTAATATCTCTAGCACTCAGCTTTGGCCCAGGAAGTATTTTTACAATATTTTTGCTGGAAGTTTTGCTACATTTGCTCACCACTGAATATTTATACCACTTTGTTTGTTTATCTTTTGCTATAAAATACTCATCTTCATCGCTTTCTAAACTCTCACCATCGCTCTCGTTATCTGAATTAGAAGACTCTTTATCATTTAGTTAGATCTCCTACTCAGTGTTATAATCGTTGTTTTCCGTAATTTCTTTTTCTTTTTCTGACGAACTAGCAATACTAGCATCCTCTTCTCCCCTAAATTCTTCCTTAGGTTCTTCTTCGAACAATGCTTCAGCCATAGCTCTAAGCTCATCTTGTGTGAGACTTTTAGGGTTTCTAACACGCACTCGATCCCTATAAAAAATATTTCTCCTAAGTTTTTATTTCAAATTTTTGTATAAAAAGTACAATGTAACATTTACTACACAGAAAATAACTCGTTTGCAGGTAATTTAAAGTTTAACATTCGTTAAATTTACTTACATAACTATGTGCGTGGTGTACTGAAGGCACCGTTCGGGAACTCACTTTGATATTTTTTATCATAATTCAACTATTCGATCAAAAATCACGTATCCACGGTAACAGACAATGGTTGATACTATACTGATAGGTTACGTTTAGCGCCGTAAAAGCAGAAAATAGTTTTAAGAAACGGCAACCAACTTAACACGCATGGTGTACTGTATACACCGTAGCCCGTAGTTAAAGGTATTATTTCTTCACGCAACTAATTGTGATTTTTGTACTTATGGATATTGTTCTAGAACACTTTAATATTAAGCTCGTAATTCGTTCAGACGAAATGGTAGAAATTTGGAAAAATCAAAATTAATCATTTTACTCGTCGACAGGAATACGGCCAATATTAATAGCCAGCAATGTCTTGGAGAATTCTTTGACAGAAAAATCGTTTAGCAATGCTATTCGACAAAAAATGGCATGCCAGACTGGAATTTATTTTAGAATTTACGTAATTCGGTAGGAGACATGCCGAAATAATGACAACCCAGAACATTGACAGCTACCCACTACATTATGACAGTGCACGGACAAATACTGTATTATACAAGTTGCGAAAGTAAAAGCAGTCATGTCTGCTTCGACCTTTGTACACCAAAAACAATTACTATGATGACTAAATCATACATAGTAAAGTTGTGGCATAATAATTTTGTTTTATAAAAATTGCACTAGCTATGACGAACGGGCAGACTTTAATGGCTTTTAAATCCATTAGCCCAATCCGGTTATGCAAAAATCATCGATTTCACGGCAAAATTTTTCGCAGATATCTGAAGCTTTTAAGGCATAGGTGGGGGTTACTAGATGATGAATAGATGAAAAAGTACTATTTTTTTGTTATCTTGCGTTTAACAATAATTTATGGTCACAATTTGATTTTTTGTCTATAACTTTTGTCCCTTATATTTTACATAAACAATATTTATATCATTTTTTTTTATATCAAGAATATCTTTATTATCCCGCTTTTTAAATTAAAATTGATATATAATACACGGAGATATTTGCAAAAAAAGCAGTTTTTTGGCACCAATTTATAAATTTTATTATTTTTTTGATTAACAAAATAAAATGTTATTAATACATATGATCATCGAGGAATTACTGTCTTTTAAATTTGTGCGAAATTAGTTCCGGATCGGTCAAATACTTTAAAAGTAATTAAATTTATTTATCCCTGAGGCTAAATATTAAAACTATTAAACTTGCTCTATTAATGACGCTAGATATATTAAGCAAATTTCATAGGATTCTTTAAGACTTAAACTATCTCAGAAGTTAAATGCACATTGCGTTTTCATTGAAATTATTTACAAAATAAAAGTTTGAAAAAGGGATATGTTTTTTACTTATAAACAATTGTAATAACTTCTATATTTTTCAACTACAGACTTGTACGTACAACCATTGGATAGCTGTTAAAAAAACTCACATTTAAAAAAAAACCTTCTATGACTAATAGGAACGAAGTGAAGGACAATTTTTAAAAAAATCATATCTACATTGTTTTTAAACATTAAGAAGTAAAATTTGCACAACGTTTGAATAAAAATCTAAACTTAATATTGAAACTTATCATCCAATTCATGCAAAATTCATCCAATTTTTCGAAACTTACAGCACTTAGAAACGAAGGTGCTTTCGAAAGAGCGACATAGGAAAGTGGAAGGGACAACTGTTACAGCTCTGTTTTTTTTGTTTTTCAAAATGGGAACTTTAAATTGAGACAAGTAGGAAAAATTTACATCATCTCGTCTTCCATTGCAGCTAGAAGTTTTTTTTTTTAATCTGGAGTAGCTCGTCGAAATACGAATAACTACATAGTTTTCACTGGCCGGGAAATATGGGAAATCTCGGAAAAATTGAGTTCGTTTGAAATTCACTGTAAAAACTTACTTTTTTTTTAATTTCGCTGGAATAGTCTGTAGCAGTATTACTAATGATAACATCAACATGTTTTTTTTCATTTTATATCAATGATGTAATAATACTTATATATTTTATAAATTAAATTTCAGGTAATTTTCAGGTAATTAAATTTCAGGGGATTTTCCGAGCTTTCCTGGAGGTAAAAATTATGTCATCATTATAAATACTGCGACAGACTATTTCAGCAAAATTTAAAAAAAAAGTTTTTATGGAGAATTTCAAATGAACTCAATTTTTCGAGGTTTCCCATATTTCCCGGCCAGTGAAAACTATGTAGTTATTCATATTTCGACGAGCTACCTCAGATTAAAAAAAAGAGGTTTCTAGCTGCAATGAAGAGCTGCCGAGGTAATGTAAATTTTTTCTACGTTTTTCAATTTGAAGTTTCGGTCTCGAAAAAAAAAACAGAGCTGAAACAGTTATCCCCTCCACTTTCCTATGTCGATCTTTCGAAAGTACCCTCGTTTCGAAAGGCTGTAAGTTTCGAAAAATTAAATGAATTTTATAGCTATAAGTTTCAATATAAAGTTTAGATTTTCATTCAAACGTTGTGCAAATTTTACTTGTTATTGTTTATAAACAATGGGGATATGATTTCTTTAAAAATAATCCCTATTGGTCTTTTTTTTAAATGTGAGTTTTTTTAACACCTGTCCAATGGTTGTACGTACAAGCCTGTGGCTTTAAAAATATAGAAGTTATTACAATTGTTTATAAGTAAAAAACATACCCATTTCTCAAACGTTTATTTTGCGGATAATTTCGATGAAAACGCAATATGAATTTAACTTCTGAGATAGTTTAAGTCTTAAAAAATCCTATGAAATTTGCGAAATGTGTCTAACATCATTAATGAAGCAAGTTCAATAGTTTAAATATTTAGCCTAAGGGATAAATAAATTAAATCACTTTTAAACTATTTCACCGATCGGAGGGAAATTTCGCACTAATTTAAAAGACTGTAATTCCTCGATGTTCAAATGTATTAATAACATTTTATCTTGTTAATAGAAAAATTAATAAAATTTATAAATTACTGCAAAAACATTGCTTTTTTGCCAATATCTCCGTAAATTACTTATTAATTTTAATTTAAAAAACCGGAAAATATATATAATAATAATAATTGATATAAAAATTTTTTATAAATATTGTTCATGTGAAATATAAGGGAAAAAACTTAAGGAAAAAAATAAAGAAAAAATCCAATTGTGACCATAAATTATTATTTAAAAAAAAGCAAGTTAAAAATAAGAGTACTTTTTCATCTATTCGTCATCTAGTAACCCCCAACAATATCTTAAAGAATAGAGCAATCAAGATCAGCCTTTGTGAAAATGAGGAAATTTCTGAGTAACCAAAGACTCAATCTGCAAATCCGATATCGGATGGTAAAATGTTATATCCACTCTATTCTTCTATATGGCGTCGAAGCCTGGACTGTTAATGTTGACTTAATGAGAAAACTGGAAGCTTTTGAGATCTGGCTTTTTAGGAGAATTTTGAAGATACCATGGACCGATCATATTACGAACGAAATGGTGTTGCACAGAATGGGAAGAGACAGAGAACCAGAATCCAGACTCCTAAGTATTTCATTTTGTCCACTTGCTCAATATCTTCATTTTTTGATCTGGACCCTTGTAATGACTTTGGCCCTCTTACTGATAACTATGGTTTTTGTTTTTTTATGTTTATTGTTAAACCAAACTGTTTCCCAGTATCACAAATTGTGTTTGGTAACGTCTGCAGGTCTGTCTCACTTTCAGCGATAATGATTGTATCGTCAGCATAACGGATGTTATTTATATTTTCATCATTTATCTTGACCCCTTCTGTACAGTTTTCAAGTGACTGCATAAATAACTCTTCGGAATATATATTAAATAGTAATGGTGAACGTACACAGCCCTGTCTCACTCCTCTACTTATCTGTTGCTCATCCGTGTTATTTCCATCTAATGTTACCGCAGCCTGTTGGTTCCAATAGAGATTTATCACTATGTTAACGTCATTTTTGTCGAGTCCTTTTCTCTTTAGACATTCCATGAGAATAATTTATAAACGCAACGAAAAAACCTTTGGTGGTCTCGACATTTTTGAGCAAGAGTTATGAACTATACAGAGCTTCCACTGTTCCGAAGCCATTAGAAAAGCCAAACTGTCTATTAACCATATCCGCTTCGCACTTTCTGAAGTGTGACATTAAGCTGATTAATCTATAGTCATTACAGTGTTTGGGGTTCTTGGTTTTTGGTAGCGGAACAAAGGTCGATAGCAGCCATTCTGTAGGTATTTCACCAAATTTGTATATGTTGTTAAAGAGTATAGTTATTGCACTTAAATTGTCTTCGACCATAAGTTTAATCAGCTCGATATGAACTTCATCTGGCCCAGGGGCTCTGTCAGATTTTCAGTTGTTTATAGCATGTTGGACTTCAGATTTTAATATTATTGGAGCTTCCTCGTTATTAATTTGTGTTGGTTCCGTTCTTGTGTCCATGAAAAGATCTTCAATATATTTAGTCCATACTTGTTTTATTTCAATTGGGTTATTAATAGGTTTATTGTTTTTGTCCATTAATCAGTTAGGTGTATTTGTTCGGGATTATCCAGATAATTCTTTCACTTTTTTATATAAATCATAATGATCATGCTTTTTCTTCAATTCTTCCACTTCGATGCATGTTTCCATCATCCACTTTTCCTTAGCCCCTTTTATTTTGTTCCTTATTAATTTATATTTTTTTCTGTACTTATTTGGGTTTTTGGGATTTGGGATTTTCTATTTTTCTTCATTGTTCCATGATTTCCAGTATTTCTTGAGTCATCCAAGGTTTTCTGCTTTCTGTTTTCTTTTATAGAGTTTATTTCTGTGTTTTTATAACAAAATCTTAAGTGGTAAATTTATTCTTCTAAGTCATATGTTTTTACTTTGTTTTAAAACAGTATTATATTCATCATACATTGAGAGTTTAAATACTACATTCTTACCTTTTTGAGAAGAGTTTATTAAATTCTCTATCATGTAATTATCCTCAAGTTCCCCATAACACGCTGCCTTGATAAATGTGTCCGAAGGACTATGTATTAACTCCGAATGGATATATACAATATAAATATTAGAAAAACAAGAGTGTCTGTTAAAGCAAGGTCGGATGTAGCTATGCCTATGCACAACAATAATAATTACACCGAAATACTAAACGAAATTCGGAAGTAATGAAGTATGGCTTATAAGTTTTTTGTATATGCGAATGTAGCTTTACACTATAACAATCTGCAAAAAAACCAACCATTTTCCACTTTTGTGGGTTACGAGGTATTAGAACAAAACAAACGATATTAATTTTACGTCTGTCTGTCTGTCTGTTATAAAAATGTTATTTTTAATTTCAGGACTAGACATTTTAGTCCAAAGTGCAGGTGTAAATCCATTCATCGGTAATATCCTAGATTGTCCCGAAGATGCTTGGGATAAAACATTAGACACAAATCTTAAGGCGTCTTTTATGTTAACAAAAGAAGTATTTCATCTCCTAAAGAAGAGTAAATACGGCAGAGTTATTTACAATGGATCTCTTGCATCCTATTCACCAGTAGAAAATATGGGCGCTTACCCAATCAGCAAAGGAGGTTTAATACTGCTAACTAAACAAGCTGCCTTCCCTTTGGGGTCTTATAATATTACTTGTAATTGTGTAGTACCTGGACTAATCGACACATCATTTGCTAGCATTGTAATAGAAGATAAAGAGCTCCAGCCGTATTTTGGGAGGATGACTTCTATCAAAAGGTAAATTATTATAATATTTTTAGATATAGAAAATTAATTTAGATTTACGATGTAAAAAGAATTAAGTTTTGAGGGGATTATTTTATTACTGTCGTACCCTAAGTGACCTGAGATACTGAAGTATCTCTATTTTTTACGCCACAAGATGTCGCGATTAGAACCTGTTTTTTGTATGAGCTGATGAAAATTTTTACTAAGATAAAGATCTGACAGGTTGTGTACGACTTTCTTCGGAATTACACAAGTAGTAGAGTACTTAGACTTGTGTAAAGAATTACACAAGTACTCCATATAAATATGATTTAAAATGATTGCTTCCCCCAATGAACTACGAGTAATTCTTTTATTATTAATATGGATTTCTTAAGTTTTCCTTTGTTGAAGCTACGCGATGCGTAAGCTATTGGTAAGTCTGTTCCATTATAATTTTGTCTTAAAATTGCCAAGCAGCTCGCGTTTGGTGCTGTCTGTTATTAGGATGAATTATTTACTGAAATCTGGATATATGAGAATTGGTGGTTTAGTCTTAAATGACTTGAGTCATCTTTGACTAAACCACCTTTAAACCACTTCTTTCAAATAACTCTTCACATCTCACTTGAGAAAGGCAATCAGCCGAAACAGCTGTAGTGATAAGAATTTAAAATAAATTTTGTGAAAGTTTTGAAAACAAAGTTTTCAGTGTTTTATTGTTACATTTATTATTTTAATTCAAACTGTGCATTTTTTTTGTATTGGTTGTTCAAAATACGAACTGTGGATTTTCTGACTTTCCCTGACTATCTTCTAATTGGCCAAACGTTTCTGTTATATCCTCCTCTTAAGTTTCTTCTATATATCACATTATTGTATTGTCTGTAACCTGTTTATGTGTATTGTCCTTGACTTTTCGTTGAATCATTATGCTGAGCGAAAGTAGGTCTTCTCCACTTCATACTTATCATATCCATTATAGTATCATCTTTTGTATTGGAATTTACCTCTTTTTTTCAAGTTAAGTTTGCAGTTCAACATTCTTTTCTGTTTGTTGTTGTCTGTCTTGTCCATCGATATTAAATTGGACATTACCTCTTGAGGGATCGTAAAGTTACCTGCCTCTAATAATAGTTTAGCTTGGTCAGTTATATGACGATGAAACGCAATATTTGCTAATATTGCGTTTCATCGTCGCCACCACTTTTCCATTGTTCATTTCTTTGCCAAATCTAATGTCACTTTTTCCGCTACGTATGCCACTTTTATAGTGTATTTTTATGTATGAGAGAGTAATAAAACAATAAATTATGTATGCAAATCCCTAAACTGTTAATACGGGTGACTCAATGAAAAACAGATATTTGTCAACAAGTTTACAGAAGCATATAGGAAAACAATTTTAAATTGAGTATGACCACCAGGTATAAAGGTTGAAGCAGAATAGAATACAATAGTTGTGAGGGTTACTAATCCCTAAATAAGGTTGCCAGTGTCGGAGTGATGGAGGTTAACAGGTACTAATGAATTTGCAAGAAATGTAAGATGTTTATTTTATTGGTTATATATAACCAATAAATTTTGGTTTTTTTAAAACCTTTTATTGGTTATATATAACCAATAAAAGTTTAGTAAGTACCTACCTATTTGCAAAATAAAGTTTAATTCTTTAGATAAAATAAAACGTTTTATTTTATCTATTTGCAAAATAAAGTTTAATTCTTTGCTTATTTGCAAAATAAAGTTTAATTCTTTAGATAAAATAAAACGTTTTATTTTATCTGAAATGAGTGCATTCCACGAAGTAAGGGTTTCAACAATCAAACATTTAATTCTTTAATTCCAGGAATCTACGACAGTAATTGACTAGATAATTACCTTCTAAATTTATTCCACAGAAAATGTGATAGTGGGTTTTTCCATTTTGTATATAGGAAGGTCCAAGTGGCGTATTCAAAATTCTTAACAGTTCACTAAAAGTAGGTACTTCAGTTGCAAGGTGCAGTTTATTGTGTATACTAATGTTATGGAAAATTTGGAAGTGCCGTGTAAACGCCGAAAAATTGGTCCTCTAACAGTTAATGAAAAAACATTAATATTTAATTGTTTTAAATCATTTACAGACAAACGTTTATGTGAAAGTGTTGATGAGACCGTTGAGTTAGTTAGCAGTACACTTGGTGTTGGGAAATCTACGATTTACAGAGTTATTAAAGAAGAGAAATGTGGTAGTTTTCAAATGCCACGTAATGCTCCAGGGAAACCAAAATTTCAAATAGAATATCATTTTAAAGAAGGACTTCGACGGAAAGTGCATGAATTCTTCTTTAGACAAGAATTTCCAACATTGGATAAAGTTCTTGTCTCAGTTCGAGATGATAAGGATTACCCAGAAATGAGTCGAAGTACGTTATGGAAACTTTTAAAAGAAATAGGCTTCCGCTGGAAAAAGAATTCCAGAAAGTCTATTTTATTAGAAAGAAGCGATATTGTCATATGGAGAAGACATTTTCTAAGAACCATAAAGGAAATGAGAAACCAAAAAAGAAAAATATTTTATCTTGATGAAACATGGATCAACAAGGGTCATACACCAAATAAATTTTGGCAGGATAAAACTGTTACAAGTCAAAGGCACGCTTTTGTAAATAACTTATCTACTGGTTTAAACCCACCATCAGGAAAGGGACGCAGGCTGATAATAGTACACATTGGCAGTTCAGACGGTTTTGTTGAAGGTGGTTTATTAACTTTTGAATCAACTCGTACCGGTGACTACCATGAAGACATGAACGCTGATGTCTTTCAAGAATGGTTCGAACAAATGATAGATCTTCTTCCTAAGAACTGTGTAATAGTAATGGATAATGCAAGTTATCACTCCAGACTTATAGAAGGACTGCCCACAACCAAGTGGTTAAAAAAAGACTTGCAGAATTGGCTGAGTTCAAAAAATATTACGTACCATCCCGGATCTATAAGAAAGGAACTTTATTCGTTGTGTGCCCTTCATAATGAAAAATTTAAAAAATACGAAATTGATGAAATTGCCAAAAATCGTGGAATGACAGTACTTAGATCCCCACCATATCATTATGAATTAAACCCGATTGAACTGGTATGGGCACAGATAAAGAGTGAAGTTTCAAGCAAAAATACCACTTTTAAAATTCATGATGTTAAACAGTTGTTTTTGGAGGCCGTAAATAATGTAAAACCTGAAAACTGGGAAAAGGCAGTAAATCACACTATTAAAGAAGAGGAAAAAATGTGGAAGCTGGACAATATTACTGATAAAATGATCGAGCCAGTTATTATAAATCTTGGTTCTGAAAGTTCATCTTCTGAATCTGATTTGGATTTGTAACAAGTAGCTGTAAGTTTTATATTAATATTTTTATTCATCTATTTAACATACCTTAGACGGTTTTAAAAACTCTTTTTCTCTTTTGTAATTTTTAAAAATTAAAAAAAATGTGAATTTTTTAAAACTCTTTTTAATGTAGGCCAGTCAGTTCTAATATAGTGTGTGATAAAAGAGGTCACTTTTGTTTACATACACGTAACACTTTATAACACTGAAATAATTCATTTATTTTTTACAATTATTCAAAGTAATTTTTCAATTAATCTTGAGCACGCCCATGGAGTGGTCGGAGCTACCAGTTAAAATTATGCTAATTACTCTCTCGTTCATAAAAATAAACTATAGTTGTTCAGCTAATGCTTCTATCTCAGATGCATACACACCTGCATCTTGATGTCCTTGATTATTTTGCTGATTTAGTTTTGACCATGTTTGGACTGTCAACTTTTAATTCTTTTGCCCCATACTAAAGTTATGGGACATAAAAGAAAAATAGCCTGTGTCTTTGTTTTTTTTTTTTTCTAGATGTTTTTTGGATATATTTTTGTCAAAAAAATTTGGACTCTAAAAGGTGACATTTTGGTAGAAAATTTAATTTATAGCAACTTTTCTGTAGATATATATTTACGAAAACTGACTAGAATTCAGCCAAATACACCCTAGTGCATAGCAACAAATTTAAATTCACTTTGTTTCTTTGGTAGCACTCCTTGGAATAAGTTAGTGAAACCGAGTACATGTTTTTTAATTTGATACTAGTTATAGTTTAGGTGAAGAATCTGTTTAAGAATTAAAAGAAAATAGTAAGATTCATGCTTTAACTATTTTCCTTCTTCTGACAGTTTGCATAATTCAAAATTAGGTATTTTATTTTTATTTCGTGTTCTCTTTACTGTGTATGTATAAGTTAGATAATTAACTCACTAACCGCTTTATTTATTTTAGAATTGGAAGACCTGAAGAAGTTGCTGGTGTAGTTGCATTTCTTGCATCAGATGATGCTTCATATATCACTGCAGAAGCCATTACGGTGGGAGGTGGCTTTCCAAGTAGATTATAAAAAAATATTATTTTAATTTACACAAACTATTGATTCGTTGGGTTGAGTTTAAAGGGTATATAATTTTGTGCAGTTTTGATTGATTATCAGTTGTTAAAAATACAACTTCTAACAACATCTATAACGCCGTAACGCCAACTAGACTATTCAAGGAACACAGGAGAAATGATTTTAGTTATAAAACAAATAAATATGGAATATTTCACCGGAATTACTAAAATCAGCTCTCGAGACTACATACAATATATTCTACTTGAGTGTCATATAACAGACATAAAATGTAATATATGTATATGTATATATCGATCGTTCGGAAGTAAAGGGTTACAACTCGAAAAAACTACTTTTGCAGGAGGGGGTTTTAAGTTTTTTTAGGAGTTTTTCTTTTTATTTCCTAATCATTAATTAATAAAATTATTTGCTTTTTATTTAAATAAGTAGGCTAAGTCGGGTTTAATAAAATGACATAATTGTGATTTTTCAAACTGTTTATTTATTGTTATAAGAAAATACATGCAACGGTTTTGAATTAAAAATTAGTAAATGTTTATAATCTGTAACATTATTAACTTAATTTATAATAATTTAATACATACTTAAAATCATAAAAATATTTAAATTAAATCATTACAAATTATTGTAAAAATCAAAATAATATGGTGGAACGCATTTTTTCTTTTCGACTAATGATATCAAACCTATTTTCTTTTGCGTCTGATATTCCTGGTTTCATGGAATAGGTATGAGTTTTTTTTATTTGGATTTGTTCTATATTAACAGTTCTTCTCGAACTAATAATTTCAGCTTGCCAGAAATCTGTATCTTTAAAAGAATTTTTATAAAATAATGTGTCTGCATTTTTTTTTTCTAATTTTATTAACAGACATAAATTGTTCAAAACAGACAGTTTTTACATTTTTAGGGATATTCACAAACAAGTCAGACGTTAATTTTTTAAATCCACGAAGTCCTTAAAACAAAGTTCGTTTACTTCACGTTTCGCGTATACACTATCACCTTCATTTTGGCTATGGCCGGAAACAAGAAATTTATGGGTTATTGAAATTATATTTAATTTTAGTATTGCATAAATATAAAGAGCTATTATAAATTTGTTTTTCTTCTGGCCTGCACAGTTGTCGGAATAAAGTATAATATTTAAATCTTCGTGATTGATTGCTTATATTTTCTGGAAATTTAAAAACACAGGAACCATTTCATTCGCTCTCGTTTGTGCCTCAACCTCATGCCACATGAAGCAAGTACCTTGGACTAATGTCTAGAGCCTGACCCACTACTCTGAGCCGCGTAATGTAGGTTGTCTATTATGAATTTGAATCGGGGAAATTACTGATAGACTCACGCATGACGTCCGACATCGGATAATCATTTTTTACTAAAATAGATGTTATAATAATTATTTTTCTTCCAAAAACGAATTGTCATTAGAACAGACAATTTTAGTTCTATCATATAATGATTTAATAACTCTTTTTTAACATTTATGTTGTGATTTGATTTATAATTTGGATATATGTTCATATGCAACAAAAAATATTAAAAGCCAGAGCTTTTCGAGGAACTAACCATCATTTAATAAATAATTTTTATATGCAAAAAACTGTCAAATAACTGTCAAAGTTAAAGTTGATAATTAAAAGTTCTCCTATTAATTTTTAATAATTGTGTGTATATTAAACAGTATTTAATAGTTATATTATAATTAATTATTATTCAAGATTCCCATTGATGTAGCCAACGAGTAAACATTACCTTGTGATGTGATAATTCGAATTATTTTGTGTGTTATGGAAACAGCAATTATTATTGGACTATAATATTATTATATTCAACTGAAGGAAAACTGCAGATACAGGTAACTGTTATATTCCTATTATTTTATCCACAGTGTCCTAATAGGACGACTGTTGCAATACTAAAAATTAAGTGAAGTGTTTTTGGTATCCAGGAACACTCACAAAAATGAACTCAAATCAAAACCTCACAACTCCACAAGTCCTCCACACAAAATCATATATCGCTGCTACTTTATCCAAACCTCCACCTCCTACTTTCCCACGTAAGGAGCAAGCCATTTTAATGCACGCTATTCCAAATACTGTTTTATTTGACTATGTTAAAGCTATAGGGGACATTGTTATCCCAAAAAACATTACCTTTGCATCACGTATTCCAAATAACCGCATCTGTATTTATCTTTCCTCGCCTACAGTTGTCGATAACCTTCTAAAAACACATCAAAATATCTCTATCAACTCTACAGTAGTTCCCATCAGAAGACTTATCACCCCAGCTAAACGCCTTCTTATATCTAACGTATCTCCTTCAATTCCACATTCCATAATTGAGAAAGCCCTTAAAGATATTGGATTACAGCTGGTTTCTCCTGTGTCATTTGTGAAATGTGGTGCACTCGGAGAAGGTTATGCACACATAATGAGCTTCCGAAGAGTAACGTATATTATCCCCGATAAAGAGAACTTTTCAATAGATAGAAACTTCGTTATTACATACGAAAACACACCTTATAGAATATTTATTTCTACGGATAAATTGCATTGTTTTTTATGTAAAGAGGTCGGACATACCGCTGACTCATGTACCAATAATCCAACTACTTTTTCTCAAACTGAACTACCCCATCTAGAGCCCTCTACATCTGAAATTACTGATATAATTTCTGACGTAAACACTCCTGTTCAATCAGACCTAACTACTTTAAATTGCACAGAAACCCACACTGAAATAGATACTGAAACTATACACCCATCAATTCCACCCACACAAGGACAAAAAAGAACTATATCAACAGACAGCAATTCTGATATTCCTTCTCTATTATCTTCAGCAAGTACACCCGAACCAGCGTCTAACCAAATGCTTCCTCCGTTATCCACAAAAACAAACACTATCTCCAAACCTCACAAGAAAAAAGCAAAAACTACAAAATCAGAGGAACATAATCTAACAGCTAGTTCACTACAATCCGTAGCGGCCATTTATAAAAATAATCCATCTGGTCTAACTTTGACCGAGACTCAGTTTATTGCTTTCCTAGAAAATACACATGGTAATCCTAGTCCACTTAATGAAGCTTTTGTTTTTACGTCAAATATTGAAGGACTATTACAAGACATAACAGTTCTCCATTCAGAAACTAAGGAAAGATCCCTTAAAAATCGACTTACGAGACTTCAAAAGAAAATCAAAAGACAGCTAAACCCAGATGACTCTGATAATATCAGCGTCTCATCTGAACTCCTAACCGATGATGAAACCAAAACCCTTATCTCCCAACAGCCAGAACAACCATCTCAGTTGCCCCTTACCCCTTCAACTCAAGATTCACCTTCAATTTAATCCAATGGAACTGCGATGGGTTCTTTCCCCGTATTGAAAGAATCCAACAACTAGTGACAGAAAAACAACCCGATATCATATGTCTACAAGAAACGAACTCAAAAATATCTAAGCTTCCCACACTAAAAAAGTTCGAAGGATATCATTATATCAGAACTAATTGTGACAGAGCCAGTGGTGGGACATCTATTTTTATTTCAAGTGAAATATATTCATCCCATCTTCTCATCACCACCGAACTCGAGGCTATCGCCGTAACTACTTGGTGTCCTAATAAACTTACGATATGCAGTGTTTACATTCCTCCTAACTACCCCCTTAAAGAAATTGAAATTCTAAATCTTATATATCAGCTCCCCGTTCCATATATTCTAGTAGGTGACTTCAATGCTCATAACTTTATGTGGGGGTCAAACCATACTAATGGCAAAGGTAAAACTATAGAAAACGTTATCAATTGCACAGGCTCCTGTCTACTAAATACAGGCTCTAATACGCATCTGAACTTTTCCTCTGGCACATTTTCGGCGATAGATCTTAGTTTTAGCGACCCAAAAACTTATACTTCACTAACTTGGAAAACTTCCGATGATCTATATGACAGCAACCACTTTCCAATATTTGTATCATCTGATATCTCCAACCATGAACAAACTATAACCAGAAACTTCTGGCGGCTAAAAAATGCCGACTGGACAGACTATACTTCACAAACAGATAACACCTTACCTTCTCTATCCCTATCCGACAATATTAACAATAATCTATTATTAATCACAGATTCCATACTTAAAGCTGCAAATTTGCACATAGGCAAAAATAGTATTTCCCATAAAAGAAAGGCAGTACCTTGGTGGAATACATCTTGCCAAACTGCAACAGAACAACAAAAATTAGCTCTTAAAAATTACCGTAAAAACAAAAATCTGGAGAATCTTATTGAACTAAAGAAAACCAGAGCCACAGCCCGATTTATTATAAAACAAAGTAAAAAATCATCTTGGAGAGAATATGTATCCTCTATTAATTCAAGCACCAATCCGGCGGACCTCTGGAAAAAGATTAGGCAAATCCAAGGAAACAACACCAACCTCAAAATCTCTAGTATTGCTGTAAATAACACTACAATCACTGACAATCAAGAAATCGGTGAAACCCTAGCAACGCACTTCGACACTAAATTCAAAAGTAAAATAGATGCCTCCTTACGAAAACCATTACCTAACGCCCCACCCTGTTCCTCACCCGAAACAATAATGGACATCACACATCTTAATTCTCCCTTTCTTTTTGAAGAACTAGTATCAGTTATTCAAACTTGTAAAAACAATGCCGCTGGTCCTGACGACATTCCTTACATATTAATCAAAAAGCTCTCAAACTGTAGCCTACTCAAAATACTTGAGATGTATAATTTAATCTGGTCATCTAACCAATTTCCCAATCAATGGCAAACCTCTATCGTAATACCTATTAAAAAGCCTAACCTAGAACGTTCCTTGGCCAACTCTTATAGACCTATATCACTAACTTGTACGATGTGCAAAATATTCGAAAAAATGATTAATAAAAGACTCCTATGGTTCATTGAAAAACATAAGATATTTGCTAGTGAACAGTCAGGATTTCGTCAGAACCGTTCAACCCAAGACAATCTTGTAATCCTCCAAACTCATATATCACAGGCCTTAAACAAAAGACAAGAAGTCGTAGCTGCCATATTTGATATTGAAGGTGCTTTTGACACTATAAGTAGGCAATGTATATTAAACAAACTTATCCTTCTTAATATTAATGGTAATATATTTAACTTCATACGAAATTTTCTATCTTCTAGATCGTTCAGAGTCTCTGTCAACGGTATTTTATCTTCTACTCATACTCAAACTGATGGCGTACCTCAGGGATCGGTACTAAGTCCTACACTTTTTAATCTAGCAATAAGTGATTTATGCTCTCACCTCATTTCCCCTATTAAACATATCATGTATGCTGATGACCTAGTAATTTACTGTCATGGACAAAACTCTTCTACCACCTCGAAGCTTATTCAAACTGCTGTTGACACACTTTTAAAAAAAACTAGTGACATGGGGTTATCTTTATCCAATGTAAAATCTAAAATTATAAACTTTAGTAGACGTCCCCCTTCTCCATCTCCACTTATTTTGATCAACAATGTCCCTCTTCCTGTTGTTAAACAATGCAAAATTCTCGGATTAACGTTTGACTCACGACTAACTTGGAAGCAACATATATTTGCAATAAAAGGAGAAACGAGCATAAGACTAAACATAATAAAAACTCTATCACATCATTATTGGGGATCTGACGAAAACTCACTTCTTAAAATATACAGATCACTAATACGCTCCAAGCTAGATTATGGTTGTCACATATATATATCCGCCTCCAAAACATATATTAACCTTCTAAACTCAATTCACAACACAGCCCTTCGTCTTTGTATTGGCGCTTTTCGATCTAGTCCTGTAGATAATCTTTATTGCGAAGCTAACGAACCTCCTCTTTATATAAGACGAAAACAACTGCTACTCTGTTATGCAGCATCGGTATCAGCTAACCCCTCTAATCCAGTGCATCCCTTATTTGTAATGTCCACGTATAGTTTACACAATACCAATTTCTTACCACCAATAAAACCTATTCCACTAATTTTAGCACAGACACTTAATGATATCTCTCTTACAAATACCCTTCCTCTTTATCTCCCTCCATCTCCACCTTGGATCATGTCCATGCCCAAATTTAACACCTCGCTCACCAACTTCGATAAAAATAAACATCCGAAAGAGATCATTATAAATGCATTTAAAGACATTATAGATACAAATAAATACGACCTAATATTATACACGGATGCCTCAAAAAAATGACACAGGAGTAGGCTGCTCTGTTACAACCTCTCATTCACTAATTAAGTCATCACTTATACCAGCCATCAGCAGCGTTCATACTGGCGAGTTATTTAGTATATTGCAAGCTTTTAACCATATATCTCCACCTAATAAGCAGGTTGCCATATGCACAGACTCTTTAGCATCAATCTATTCTATCAAAAATATATTTACTGATCATCCAATCGTCCAAAAGATCCTAGACTCTTACCAAATTATCTTGTCCCAAAACATAACAGTTACCATAATCTGGCTGCCATCTCATATTGGTATAGAAGGCAATGAAACTGCAGATCACTATGCTAAACTTGCTACAGCATCACCTGAAATCACTGATAAAATTCAAATTTGTAAGGACCTAAAATCATATATTAAAAGAAGAACCAGACTCCTTTGGCAGCAGCATTGGAACTCTAACCGTTCGATCTTACACGAAATACAACCGTCAATAACCAGTCAGCCTACATTTGACTATTCAGCCCTCTCAAGACGAGATCTCATTGTGATAAGACGACTTCGGATAGGACATTCAAAACTCACACACGGCTACCTAATGTCCTCTAGCATCCGTCCCTCCTGTCAAATCTGCCAATCATATTTGACAATCAAACATATTCTCACTGAATGCCATCAACATTTGGCCAGAAGATTACAATACAAACTCAAAAGTGAAGTACGAGATATCCTAAACAACCCTGACCAAATAAAAGCTGTGCTACAATTCCTTAGAGATGAACACTTATACCAAAAAATATAATTAGATTTTAATTTAGACATTATATAACATATTATTATCATTCCGTATTATTGTAACATATTCTTAATGTAACACTTAATGTTTGTGTAATGAAAATTCATGTTATAGTACCTGTGTAAGTGGCCATAGTAGCCGAGCACGTTAAAGTTGAAATAAAAAAAAAAAAAAAAAAAAAAAAAAAATTTATATAACTGTGCTGAGTAATGTATTTCGAAACGGGGAAATTATTCATTTATAGATATTACAAAGAAAAGGTCTCTAAAACGTTTTTAAGCAAGCCAAAAAAATCATATTACAAGGAATTAATGAATCAAATATGTAGCACCTTTTTTGTAGATGTATTATTCAAAAGCAAACTGAAGTTATTACTATAAACAGGGATCTGTATAGCTGTGGCTATGCTTGACTTAAATAAAACAACGATTAGATAGAAAAAAAAATCACAAATATTAAAATTATCTATATTTTTTAAATGTTAATATAATTTGGTACATTGATTTTTATATTTAATATTTTCTAAGTAAGTTTTTATATAAATAAATAGTCTATATATAAATGTACCATTAGATGAAACTTTGAAAACAATTAGGACCAAATTGCAAAATGATTGATTAACAACTAGAACCAAATTAAATGTGTCAGCTATAACGGAACTGTTGACATTATCTACTGACAACACTTATTTTCATCTAAACAATGGTTTCTATAAACAAAATTTTTGGGCTGTGCTTTAAATCCATAATTAGCTAATATATTGATGGAAGACTTCAAAACAAATATTCCTAATCAAAATTTAATGCTCATAATACGTTGGAAATATGTAGATGATCTGTTGGAAACACTTCTGATTAATATATATAAAAGGTAAAAGGGAGGAGTCAATAAAACTTACAATGGAAAAGAAATAAAATAAATCGTTGCCTTTTCTGGATGTTTTAATCTCAAAGGAAAATAGTGGATATGGGACTCATGTATACAAAAAACCAACACATATGAACATATATCTAAATTATAAATCAAATCACAATATAAATGTTAAAAAGGGAGTCATTCAATCATTATATGATAAAACTAAAATTGCCTGTTCTAATGACAATTCGTTTTGGAAGAAAAATAATTATTAACATCTATTTTAGTCGAAAATGATTATCAGATGTCGGACGTCATGCGTAAGTCTGTCAGTAATTTCACCGATTCAAATTCATAATAGGCAACCTACATTACGCGGCTCAGAATAGTGGGTCGGGCTCTAGACATTAGTGTACCTTGGTGGTTTTTAATATCATACAAAGTAAAATTTAGTACATTAAGCTTTGAAACATACTAGAAAGCTGCAGTATCTCCTACATCACAAGGCAAAACTACCTGCAGATCAAAAACAATACTTTAGTATTTTCTGTAGTATATCTGTCATATTCTTTTTCTTTACGACTTAAATCCTCCTTTAAATGTTTCTGATATTTTTCTAAAATATTTTGCTGTTCAATATTAGTTAAATTTTTAAATTGCAAACAAAGCTCGCATTGATCTTTTGATGAATTGATTAAATTCCCCCTCAAAAAATTTTCTGTACATGTGATAGTTTGCCCCTTGTCGTTGTTTTTCATCGCAGCACGATGTATATCTGCAAGAGTTTTGCTTCCTTCAATATATTATTTGCAATTATGTGATCTACAGTAATGACTATCTATTCGAGGTGTCGAATTTATGTTTGAATCACTCTAATATTGATTAACAGTGTAGCTAAAAAAATACTTGCATACACGTAGAGTTTTATTAACGACTAGCGGACCCAACAGACTTCGTTCTGTTAAATAGATTTGGAATGTGGCGGTTTATTTCTTTAAATCTCCTGAACAGAACCGTCATCATATTGACAGGGCGGTGTGTGAGGGTCAGCTCGGGTGAGCTGACCCTCAGCGTGAAGTTTTTTCGCCTCCACGAACTTTGGCCACCCTTTTGGACCCACTAAAAACCCCAACTGGGATGTCTGCTAGAGGGCTCCAAACTAAGAGGGATAATTAAGGTTCAAACATGATTGAAAAGTAATCTAAAGGGATAGTGGTAACCTAAAGGTGACAAATATTTCTAAAGTGGGTGCTTCAATGACAAAACATAGAGATAATCAATTATTTATTATTATTATTATCCAGATTTAGCCATACGGCTCACACTCCCTCTAAGGGGAAAATTCACTCATCCCAGATACCTATGGTATCAAAAGGATTGAGCTCTGGTGGGACTCTTTCCATGTTATCGAGTCCTAGGTGACTTGGTATGTCGGTGTATCTCCCAAAAATTTTCGTACGCATCTGGACGTCGAAAGTAACACAGTTATTATTATTATTATTACCATAGTGTTAATAACCGATGTAATAAAGAATAATGAAATAAAACGTGTATAAGTATTTTCAGTAATCGCTTTATTGTAAATCAAGTGAATCATAATTATTAACAAAAATCTATTTTATTTTTATTGTAGTGCTTTATGATATAGGTACAATGTTTTTTGTTTGATTACCTAGTGAATATACAAACAAATTTGATGGTTTTCCAACACGGGAACAGGCAACATACAATTGGCCAGTTGAGAAGCATGGGTTTTCTAGATTAATACCACAAACACCTAATGATTAGACCTGGGACTTATTTATGATCATAGCAAAAGCAAGCCACACTGGAAACTGTAGTCGTTTAAATTCAAATGATACATCAGTCGGAATCATTGGGATGCGTGGTATCAAAACGACTTCTTCTTTATTTTTATCGCTAACCGTGTGCCGTTGCAAAGACGCGGTTTGTTGATATTTCTTAACATTATAACTACCTATCCAGCCTTTAATTAAAGATTGTGACATGGTAATCCTGATAAATCCAGCGAGTTTAAAAATTCAGGCGGATACTTGACGACATCATCTTGGTTAGTAGCCGTATTAACTGATTTATATATCCTCAATTCGCCTGTAATTTATTCAAAAATTTTGAAATTAAATTCATTTACATCTATGTTTTTTTGCAGCCAATATAGGCCGTTCGCTAAACCAATCATGGTTTCTGTAATTTTGAGCAACATCTGGAAACACCTTTTGAATAAGTTCATCTTTTGATATCAATGTCAATGAGTTGTTTAGAGAATATGTCTCCAGATTAGTCATTTTGCAACTCGACACACATATTGTGGCTTAAGTGTAATACCTTGACATGTTTCCACAAATTGAAGGACTTTAAACATGCATTGAGTTCATCAGCTGGCGTTGATCGTGGAATCACTGGCACTGTTTGACGAAAATCTCTTGCTAATAAAATTATTGCACCATCAAATGGGTTATTATTACTTTGTAGATCTTTCAAAGTTCTATCTAAAGCCTCCAAAGATTTTTTATGTGCCATCGTGCATTCATCACAAACAATCAATTCACATTGCTGCAAAATCTCTGCCATTGCCGAGTTCTTTGGAATGTGGCAGATTGGAGTTTCGTTGCATTGCATGTTTAATGGCAATTTTAGAGCTGAATGGTCTGTTCGACTACCTTCAAGCAAAGTTGCTGCGATTTCCGACGAAGCAAGTGCAAGTGCAATTTTATTTTGTGAGCGAATTGTTGCTAATACCAATAAAATCAAAAAAGTTTTTCCTGTACCACCAGGTGCATCTAAGAAGTAAATCCCTCCTGTTTTATCATTTGTTACTTTTATAAATGTATCAAATATATACTTCTGTTTTTCATTTAATAGTGGAAGATTTGTTTGAATTAATTCTTTCGAAGTGTTAAGATCATACTGTTTTTCCCGGTGCAACTCTTGGTTAAAAGCATTATGCATTGGACGATTGAGCGCGGCCACGCCTAATTAAAATAATAGTTTGTTTGACATCATCAAGCACATGTCCTTAATTGACATCAATGCTTCATTGTTAATTTCTTCGCTTATTTGTTTATTTGGATTTCCCCTTCTAAACCGTATTTGATACAAAATATCATCACACATATTATCTTTGTACTTGATCTACAAATCATTTGGGTTTGATGGGAAGCATGTAGATATGATTATAGAAAACAATGTTCGTATTTGATGAGCTTGTGATGATATTACAGCATCATTGAGAGTTTGATCCCAATGAACGTCATTTTCTAGCAATTACAAACGTTGGCAGGCTTCTCTGTATGATCCACACAAATCACCATCAACAGTTCGTAAATGTTGGAATAATGTTGGGCCACGTACATTGACTCATAGCAGTCGAAAATAAAAACATTCATCATTGCTTGGATGTACTGAATAAATTCGACCAATCGTATCGGTAGAATATACCTCTGGGTATGCTGGAACGGGTTTTCCTTGTTTCCGTCGTATAAATCTCCTTGAGTATTGATTCCAAGTATAATATTTTGGCATTTCAGACTATAGCAATGTTTGAGCAAAAGCATCGTTTTGGCATATCTCAAAAAAACTGGTTAATGTGGAAGGTGGTGGCTGAGCAACTCTTTGTACTGAGTTCTGTGCTGTAAAATATACTCTTTGTCTATTTTCTAATTGCACAGCTAAATGAACAACAGTAGCGTGTCTCTCATAATTAGTTAAATAGGAATTTAGTTAGAAAATATATTTGTGAGAAAAAGAAAAGAGCTGTTTTAGGGTTTTCCCGGAAATTATTCGAATTTTTCTCGCCATAAAAACATTTTAAAAAAATAATTGTTAAGATAGGTCCATGCGTTGTTGAGTTATGCACTTAACAAAACATTTTGCGACTCATTTTTATATTATAGATGATAAAAGAGTATGCATTATTAGGATTTCTTGGAGTATCTGCATTACTGTATTTGTACCTTGGGTTTACACTTTGCATAATAATATTATTCGATGAAATACAATGTCTTTGTTTCTCTAATTCTTGTAATCCCCAGTAGTCATTGAAAATATTTAATCGTTGCCGTTCATCTATGTTTTGAGAACATTATAGTTTACACTTTTTACCACATGGTGGTTTAAGCATTCTTTTGGGCGTTCTTGTTTATTTTTTTTCTGACCACCATTTTCAGTTTTTGCACTAATTAGGCCAACATAACTTTTGCCACTATTTCTCAACTGTTTTGCTATATTTTTAAGCCTTCATTTCTCAATCGTTTGTTTTCTTTTTATTTCTGTTTTAGACAGAACTCAGGGAGCTCTCTGTAGGACTCATTTTCAGAATCTGATAAGTCACTACTAATTGTTGAAGAGCTTGGCGAAGAGTTCGATGACGAAGATAAACTGCTGGTAGATGAAGCAAACGAACACGTTTGTGTTTTTTCTATAACCAAATTCTGGACATCTTAAACCAAAATTAATTTTATTAGAGATGCACAAATTTAATAGGATGAAATCATATGTGTAAGTTATTTAAAAAAATAAAAAAGCACCTGGTACTGATACAAGAACTGCTGGATTATTAAAACATGGAGGACCAACACTATGGTAAAAAATACACGGTTTAGTTACCCAAATATAGATTGATGTTACAATATTTGAAGAACGGAAATGGGGCCTCATGTACCCTATTTATGAGAAAACAAATAAACGAGAATGCTCCAACTACACAGGAATTATATTACTAAACACATTATATGTTACATTATATGTTTAATAAGTGTTTTCATCTCTCATTTATAACGACCTAACGCTTTTTGTGAAAGGGGTTATCGGTAATTACCACTTCGAATTTCGTCCAAACCGCTCTACTAACGATCACGTTATAAAAGGGCTACGAATATAACATCGCCATAAACAGTTCATTTAATGATATCAAATAAGCCTTTGACACTATAGATAGAAATATATCATGTCAAAATCTGGTACTTATGGATATACTTAAAAAACTAGTCAGATCGGAGCAGCTTACTCTTTCTCTATTATGCAAGTAAAAACTGCTAATATTCTAAAATATTAGGACAGAATTCAAATATGCAAATGTACAAAACACTAGTAAAGCCCATTGTGACCTATCGTTGTGATACAAGGATCCTGCTGAAAATAGTCAAAGACAATTTTGAAAGGAAATCGTTCAGGAAGGTTTCTGTAATTTACCCGGAAAGCATAATGGGGGCCACAGAATCTGCGTCAATGGAGGCCGACCGAAAATTGATCATTAGGCCGCCCTACAAAGCATTGGTTTGGGAGTTTTGAGAATGATCTAAGGATAATGAGAAATTTGAATTAAAGAAGAGTTGCCAACGATAGAATGAAATGTAATGCAAAAGTTGAAAAGGCCAAAATCCACAGAGGTTTGTAGCGCTAAAGAAAGCTAATAAAAGAGCTTGTTTTTGGATAAGAAAGATTTATAAGAGCATATTTATGGAAAAAATAAAACAAATACTATATACGCTTCATTTATTTAGGTAGAATACATTTATACTCCATTTTACTTACATATATTCACATTTAACAAATATATAACCTCAGTGTGTACATGCATGGGTATAAAACATTGACTTGCTTCTATATATTACTTGCTTAACAATATTGTCTATAAGGTAACATAATTATTAGACTCTGCAGTCTAAATTATTAACTCCATTAGAATTTTATATTGATAAAGTAACTGTAAAACAAGAAAATATTTAAATTTGTAATTTTTAACATGGAATATATAGGGAAAAGAATAATAAGAAAAAAGAGAAGAAATGAACTACTTTAGTATTTTATTTTCTACGAAAAGAATAGTATGCTGTAGATTTATTTTAGAGCCTAAGAGGGCAATTTTATTTTAGCAAACTATTTTTAATACTTTCTAAATGAAACCATTAAATAATCTTGGGAGCTTTCTATGTTCTCCACTTGTATCTTAGTTTTCACAATGACAAGCAAATTTCAGTTTTCATAAATTTTACAAATTTCTTAGTTGTATTATATTTGAAAAAACTTATTTCAAATATTTCAGCTACTTAATTTCTTGTTTACCTCAAATACATACTGTATTGCCTTCTCACTCTACTCCTATTTGGTACATTATAACAGAGATGCGTACACTGATACACCTGATGTTATTAAAAATCTATATTAGTCCAATATGGTAACAGTACAACTAGATTAGAAGTTCTCAAGACAATTCATAGCAGTGAGAGGGGTTAGACAAGAAAGTGTTCTGTCGCCTGACTTATTTAATATTTATGGTGAGCATGTCATGGGGATTGATTTAAAAGGATAGGTAGGTGGAATAAAGGTGGCTAGCAGAGAGATATTTAATTTAATATTTGCTGATGACACTACACTTATAGCTGTAAATGAACAAGAAATGCTAGATTTCCCGCGAAGCGTTAAATAAAAAAGCAATAAAGTTGGTCATATAATTAATAAAGACCTGACAAAAACAATGGTAATAAGGGATTAATTACTATTCAGCTAACTAAACACTTGCAGGAATACCAGATGATAGACAGCTTTAACTGTTTCGGATCTAGTATAACTAATAATGGCAAGTGCGAAGCAGAAGTTGGAAGACACATCGGTATGAAGGAAAATGCGATGAATCGTCTAACTTAAGTTTGGAAAGAAAAATCTCTCTCTTCAAAAACATGGAAACACTGGTTAATGCACATCTATTACAAGTATTTCTATACGGGGCAGGGTAAAAAAGAATGCTGTGCGTATCTTGGTTAGCTCATTAAAAAAAGGTTGCTATTCTTGTAAAAGTGCATGGTACGATTAAGTTAAGATTACAGCGGGCCACTCATTATGCAAAACTCTTATTAGGAAGCTGAGTATGGAGTCCAATAAAAAAAATGAGACAAAATCACATATCTATCTAATGACAACACGATAAGAGTGAAAGACTATTCTCCTAGAAAATATTCGAACAGGATTTAAGAATTCATCATATTATGATCCATTATGTTTTATCAATAACCAGAAAGATAAGTCAGCATTCTTTTTTTGTCGACATTTAAACTAATATTATGAAATAAATAAAATCAAATATTATTTTTATTTCAACGAACAATGAACTAACCGGACGGACCAACGGACAACGACCAGAGCTACGGAATAAGGACTTAATGATGGATTTGCGACTGGGATCCTGGAATGTCCAAACCATGCTGCAGGCAGGCAAAATGCAAAGTATTGCACAGGAACTATTGAAGTACGAAGTAGACATAGCAGCTCTCCAAGAAATCAGATTTAAAGGGCATGGTTGCATAAATAAAAAAGAATACAGTATGTACTACTGTGGAGCAGAAAGACAAGGAGACTTTGGAGTGGGTTTTATGGTAAACCATAAATGCCGCAGGTCAGTATTGGGTTTTACTCCAGTTAATGAAAGAATATGCAAAATACGTCTAAGAGGAAAATTTCATTATATTACAATTATTAATATCCATGCCCCAACAGAAGCAGCAGATGAACTAGTAACCGACCAATTCTATGACCAACTACAAGTAGAATGTGAAAACGCACAGAAGAGAGATGCAGTTATAGTTCTGGGTGATATGAACGCGAAGCTGGGAAAAGAGAAAATATATGCAGAATCCTTTGGTAAGCATAGTTTACATGATATTACCAGCAACAACGGTATGAGAGTGGCACAGTTGGCAATGGCAAACAAACTAAGAGTTGTTAGTACGTGTTTTCCTCATAAAAATATTCATAAAGGAACCTGGATGATACCTGGTACTAATAAATTTAATCAAATTGATCACATATTAATATCTAAGCGGTGGGCAACCTCCGTAACAGATGTTAGAACATATAGAGGCGCAAATTGCGATTCGGACCATTTCTTGGTTATATCGAAGATAAAACAAAGAATATCAATGGTAAGAAAAGAGAAAGGCGCCAAACAAAGAAAATGGAATACATATATGTTTAAAAATCCTAAAAAGAAGAATGGGTACTAGCAGAAAATAAAAGTAATATTAAATGAAAGAGGAGAACAAAACAACATTGAAGAAGAATGGAATATCATCAAAACGACAATTACAAATATAACAAAGGAAACATTAGGTGAAACCTCAAGCCAAAGAAACGAGGAATGGTTTGACCAAGATTGCCAACAAGTGATAAATAGCAAAAATATAGCTAGACAGAAATGTCTACAAAGGGATTTTCGATCGAATAGGAAGGCATATGAAGAACTCAGAAAAGATGCAAAGAAAATATGCAGAAGGAAAAAGAGAGAAATGTTGAATAGAAAAATACAACAAATTACAGATTATAATAACAGAAGAGAGACTAGAAAATTTTACAAGGAAATCAAGCAATGCACCCAAGGATACATAACAAGATCAACAGTTTGCAAGGACAAACATGGGGCAATTATCAGCGAGAAAAAGGAAATAATGAAAAGGTGGAAGGAGCATTTTCAAGAGCTGTTAAACCCAGAAAAAGAACAAAACGAAGATGAAGAGATAATTCACCACACAGCAGAACAACTAGTTGAGCAACCAACATTGCAAGAAACGATAAACGTCATAAAACATCTAAAAAATAACAAAGCACCTGGCACAGATGGAGTAACTGCAGAACTAATAAAGAATGGTGGACATGCGCTATGGAGGCGTATCCATAAACTAATCGACCGCATATGGACACTAGAAGTCATCCCAGAAGATTGGAAAGTGGGAATCATACTTCCTATGTACAAAGGGGGAGACAAACGACTCTGCAAAAATTATAGGGGCATAACAGTTTTAAATGTCATCTACAAGATATTATCAGGAATTATATATAGCCGCCTGGAATCGTTTTCGGAGGAGATTATTGGTGAATACCAATGTGGCTTCAGACCAAAGAGGTCAACTATAGACCATATGTTAAGAGGTATACATGAAAAATGTGTTGAATATATCATACCTATTTACAACTTGTATATCGATTTCAAACAGGCGTTTGATGGAGTAGATCGACAAAAGATGTTAAAGCAACTATCTATGTTAGGGATACCCAATAAGTTGGTTAAACTTACACGAATGACTCTGGAGGGTTCCAAAGCTATGGTGAGAATAGATGGAGATATGACGCAGGCCTTTGATATTGAAAATGGAGTTAGACAAGGGGATGCCTTATCAACAACACTTTTTAATCTAACTTTAGAAGCTGTTTTTAGAAAACTCAATGTAAACGGCTGTATTATTACAAGAGCTATGCAAATATGCGCATATGCGGATGATGTTGCCATAATAAGCCGCAACAAAAGGGTATTGAGCGAAAAAGTCATAGAACTGAAACGAGAAGCTGCTACGTTTGGTCTATATATAAATGAAAGCAAAACAAAATATATGGAGTGCACAAAATCGAATGAACATGAGAATCTGAAGGTAGACAACCATACCTACAAATATGCCTCCACTTTTCCCTACCTAGGCTCAATAATAAATGACAACAACAACATTAGTCAAGAAATACAAGCACGGATTCTTAGCGGTAATAAGTGCTTTTATGCATACAAAGACTTAATGAAAAGTAAGTTACTGAATCGTGAGTCTAAGCTGAGAACCTACAAAACAGTAATTAGACCAGTGGTCACATATGGATGTGAAACGTGGACCCTCTTAACCACTGATGAAAATCAACTGAGAATATTTGAGCGCAAAATACTAAGGAAGATATTTGGACCAACCCAATGCAGCGATAGTTCGTGGAGAATTAAAATGAACCACGAGCTGGATGAACTAATGCAGAGCGCAGATATTGTCAGATTTGTAAAATCACAAAGACTAAACTGGCTTGGTCACCTAGAAAGAATGCCAGATAATCGAGCTGTAAAAGTAGTCCAGAGATGGAAGCCCCAAGGAAACAGAACAAGAGGAAGGCCCCGTAAAAGATGGATAGACGACGTAGAGAGGGATTTTAAAACCATGAACATCAGGCAGTGGCGAAGGAAAGTATCCGACAGGGCAGAATGGAAGAACATTATTAAGCAGGCCAAGACTCACAAAGGGTTGTAGCGCCATTAGAAGAAGAAGAAGATTTTTATTTCGAACTTTCAGAAATTTTAGGAGTTTATTTTATCAGTATTACTTAGAATACAGAATATTATTTCGTATATTGGGTATGAGGAGATCACACAGTCTTTTGGCAGAATATTAATAGCATTTGGTAAGTATATATTTGACTGTCTGTCGCGATTGACAGCTTTGACAAGTAGGTCGGTTGACTCAATTGAACTGAATGACATCAGTTAACCATGTGTTAATTTTGTATGTCTGATCCGAAATCTCCCTGCCACGATAAGATCTCGTCTAGATAAACTCGAAGGGCCAAAAAAAGGAGGACTGTCGATTAAATCTTAAATTTGACGTAAATTTGAGCAGTTGGTTTTTAATGTAAGATTTCAAGTCTTAACCAATTTAGGTGTTAACAGCAGGATCGTATGATTGCGTTTTTGATCTGGAGTTTTTGAGTGGTGGTCTGCAAGTTCATTGCCTGTTAGACCAATCCAAGATGGTAACCAGATTAGAGTAACTTTATATTTTAGGAAAAGTAAAGTAGGTAATGTGCATAGATCGTTTGGACGATAGTATGATCAGTGAATAAATACATTTTGAACAGATTGGAATCTAGAGATTCTGTGCATATAGCAACTTGTTTATTTGTTGAAATGTATTTAATAGCTTGAAGTGTACTGAATAATTTGCCAGTATGAACTCAGGTAAATGACTGGATAAGGGATAATGCAATAAGAGTATGTGACGCTGTAACAGAACAGCCTACTCCTGAATCATTTTTGAAACCATCTGTGTATAGTACTATTATAGGTGGTATGTCTTTGTAAATAGAATTTCTTTATCTATATTATTCTTATCTATCTTTTAAGTGATGTGTTAAATTGGGGTATAACTATAATAGACCAATGAAGATACGGGGATACGAGAATAGAAATTGTTTGCGATAGAGAGATGTCATCAAGTAGCTAAAATTTGCTAAAAATTTTAGCTACTTGATGATATCAAATTGATGATGACAAATGCTAAAATTTTGGAGATGGGTTTTAGAGGGATAGATTATACAAAAAGAGCATATACTAGATAAGACGAATTACAAGAAAAAGAATAAATAATTATCCTGGATCATAATTAATAAAAAAAGCATTAAGGATATTTTCCAAATTTACTCGCTACTTGGAGTTGTACGTGGCTTAGTGTAATAACAAAATTAAACATTTAAATATTCTGATGAATAAATATTCTTAACAATAACTGCAAAACTTAACAAATGGTTATAAAGAATAACTTTTATTTTCTTTACTAATTTCTTAGATTCTTGTTTATTTTCTGTTTCTTCTTTTTAGTCCGCTTTCTATTTTTAGCTTCTATATCTTTAACCATTTCTTTTTTATTTTTTTTTTCGTTTTCGTTTTTCACCTTCTCCTCCTACTTTTATTTTCTTTGCATATCTAAGTGTATTTACTTAAATTATTATATATTTTTCTAACTTAACAGTCTGGTTTCACTAACATGCATGGCCGATACATCGATTATGATTCTGTCTATTTTTAATTTTGTTTTTCTGGAGATTAGTTTAGCAACAAATACAAACAGGAATGTGACAAAGGCGTGTTCTCTCGGCATTGCTTACGTAATAAGAAAATCTTTGAAAAAGCCTTGAGAAAACAAAAATATAAGGTCCTAATAAATTGCCGAGTGATAAACAACATAAGATTGGTGAATAATATGAACATCCTTGTAACCACATCAAAAGAATTCGAAACATTAATCAACCGCACAAACAATTTCTAAAAAACTTGTTGAAATTTTCACATGCGAAAAACAATACTATATTTTCACTGTATCAAATCCTAAATTACCACCTGCAATTTCAAATCATTACCTAAGTCATAATTCCTAATACATTTTTTTATCCATTCCACAGTACAGACATTCTTTGACAATGCAGACGAAGAATCTATCTGTCTAATTTTCGTGGCGGTAGCGACTAAAGCGACTAAACCCGTTTTTTTTTCTTATCAGATGTTGGCTCCTGTAGACAAGAGACGCTTTGTTTTCTCTCTGATTTTTATTTGTATAGAACGGACGTGTTTTTAGTGTTATTGGTTTACGCAGATAACATACGAGTTTTTCGCGCTCTCTGAGTTTGATTGCCATAACCAACAGACGCTTTTTCCGCCTGTCTCCGTGAACGACTATTCACAAAGAAACAGTACCGTGGATACATTGAAAAAGTACCGCGAATCCGTTATAGATAAAAATCGCTAATCCGCCAAAAAACAATTAACACTTAATTACCTTCCTGAATTATTTTGAACCACAGCTACGATACAGTCCTAAACCTCTAAAATTATTTTAATAATTTCACATATGTACATGCCTTAATCGTACAAAAATTGTAAACTTAAAACAAACAGAGCACGAATTATAGAATAGAACTAAGAATACGGAATAAAATAGCGAAAAATAATTGCAGCAAAATGAAGAAGCTTCGTTGCATTTCGTTGTATTTTACGAACAATAAATGTGCCTATATGACAGCTCAGAAATTTAATTAAGTGACATCAAATTTTTTGTGTCAATAGGAAGTATGCTTTAAAGTTGGTAAAAAAAGATTTCAGAGAACTGGGAGAGTGGGTAATAAACAACGGGAAACTAACTGAGAATTAACCGAAGAACTAGCGTCTAAGCTGTTTTGAAGAAGAACGAATTTTTTCCATATAAATAAACTCAGTACAGGTACTTAATGAGAATGATTAGGACTGCCGTTTATAGTTTTGTGACATAATAAGTGAGCGAGTAGAGACCAATCTATAGTTACTCTTAAATATCTGTTTCAGGAACGGAACTGTAAATCGTCAGCATTTTCGTTATTAACCTCATACAAACCCCAGGATTGTCCACGAGGTACATACACAGCAACCGCACAAAATAAATATATGTGCTGAAATTTTTGGTGATCAATTGGTAGAATTATTGTTTTTACCTGGCAGTTGACTGGAGAAATGCATTTAGAATTACTTGAAGACGTGAATAGTCATGCCTAGACTGATATTATTGAAAATGATCAACAGTATGTTGAAGATTATTTGACTTTAACAAGACGGTGCTCCGTTGCAGTATACTTTACTTGTTCGTTAATATTTAGACATGTTTCCCGGGATTGGATTGGGGGAAGGGGCAATATCGAATGGTCTCCTAGGTTACCAGATTTGTCCCCCCGTTTTACTTTTTGGGGGAAACCTAAAAAGTAAAATCTCTCGAACACTACCCGCATCTTTAAAAGATTAACGTCAACAAGTATTCAACGAATTCCAACGAATCACTGCGCAAATGCTTTGCAAATGTGAGAGAATGTCTTGAACAAAACCTTTGTCGAACAAAGAAGAAATTAGCTAAATATGTTATGTTTTTTTTAACAAATCACTAATGAAATATTGGACCAAATTTAAAAACGTAAAGACATTTTAAGACAAAATTCATAGGGAATTTCAAGATATTTAAAACGGTATCATATTTGTAACCCCCAATTCCTTCCTTCCTGTTAAAAAATGTTAAGGTGTTTCCTACCCTGGCTTGGGGGTAAAAATAAAATATTCTAAAACATCGAAAAATGTGTCGCCCTTTAATTAAAAATCGACATGTCTCTGGGTTGTTCAAAAATATTGTGGTAGTTCCCAATAATGTCTGTGTTTCGTTTTTTTTAAACCCTCTAAGAACAAACATAAATACTCCAAGAAGTAACTGAAAAATTTACAATAAAAAAAAATATTCCTTTTTTCTCCAATTTGGGTAAATGCTTCAAACAGAAATACGAACAAATGTATTTCTGGAAATTTTTTAATTTTTTATTGCGTTTAGCTAATTGTGTCCTTTTGTCTATTGAGTTTTGGTGTTATAATAAAAAATCTTAATAATCACATTTTTATGCTTTAACTACAATTTCACTTTTATTGGGCGATTTTATATGCATCTTTCTTTTGTATAGTGCTCATTTAAAAATTTTATGGTAGTTTTACGTCTATCATAATTCAGGTGGTCATTCTTTTTATTAAAGTTTAATACAGGAAATTTATCTTCGCAATAAAAAGTGGTTTATGTGTATCATATAAATGAAATATACAGGTTAACGTATATAAATGTAAAATTAATAACAGTTAATTAGTAACACTTTAGCTTAAAAGTATTTTTTATTCCCTACAAATTCCGTTGTTCATTATCGATGACGAATGCTGTCTCATCGTGGGGCTATGAACTATATATATTGATATATACAACAGTGCTACATGCCCTTGGCTTTTTAAAAACTGTTATTTCCTTCCATTTTTACTGTCCCTTAATTTGTGTCTTTAATCTCTCACACATATATCTGACAAGTCTTGCTTTACTGCTTCCAACCATTTTCCTTTTTTCCCCAATTTCTACCATTTTAACATTTCGGTTATCTGGCATTCGTAATGTGACCAAGGTATCTAGCTTTTTGGACTCATATTTTTGCCGTAATTATTGATTTTCAGTACATCCAACGTCTTAGATGGGCTGGCCATGTCCATAGATTCCCTAATAACCGCCTTGTCAAATTAATAAGGGAGGAAGTCCTCACAGGAAGAAGACTCTTAAGACGTCCACGAATGCGATGGAGAGACAATATATGGTCATATCTAAGAACAATGGGGCTACCCACTGTCCCAACTATTATGGACGACCGTTCAAGATGGAAGCAAGTTGTGCAGTTAGCCAAAACCCACCCCGGATTGTAGTGCTACGAGAGGAAGAAGAGGAAGAAGTACATCCTGATTATTTCTTCATTTGTTAGTGTTTTTCATTGTCTTGGTTCTTTCGAAGATTTGTTTGAGCACCTTTCTTTCTCTCCACTCTTTCTAGATCTGTACTTTCTTTTCTTCCTACCGGTTCATAATCCACGTTTAGCTGGCACACATCATTGTGAGTTTAATTAATGTCTAGTACACTAGCAGTTTAGCTGTTCCTGACAAATTCCCTCTTTCCCTTCTTTTGCCGTGTTCGTTATAGTTATTGCTAAGTCTTCAAATTCTGACACTATTTCAAAACTTTTATTCTAATATATTTGGTATGTCTCCTTTCATTTTCGTATACTGCGTTTTTGTTTGGTTTATTGTTAGTACGTATCTTTTTAATTCTTCTTCAAATTTCTAAAAAAAATTTTCTAGATGTTTTTTGTTCTCGCACTGTTACTTGTTATTGAAAATAGTCCTGTTTGTGTTCATATTTGATCTTTGTACTATCTGTTCTCATACTAGATTGAATAAATTCGTTGATAGCTGATCCCCTTGTTTTAAACCATTATTTACTGTGAACTGTCTTGAAAAGTTTCCTTTTATTGTTATTTTATTTATCGTGCTCCTAAACATCATTCTCACTAACCTTATGAGCTTCTGGTACTTTTATTGTTCTCATAATCTCATAAAGCATCGTTCGATTTATGGAGTCGTATGCTTGTAATAATATGTAGATATTATTTTGTATTATTTTTAACATACTTATTTAATCAGTAGTTGTGCTTCGTGATCTAAAATCTCTCTGGTATTCTCCGATCATTTTGTTATATAATTTCGGTTAAATTTTCCTAATATTTTTTGCAAGTATTTTATAGGCTACTTCTAATAGCACCTCTACAGTTTTGTCACCCCGTTTTCTCTCCATATTTATATATATGTATACAATACCACTAACGGCCTTAGAGGCCCATGGCTTAAAAACTTTGTTCTTTCTTCATTTTCGCTTTCCTTTATGTACTGAGATCTTCTCTGGCTCGATATGTGATTTTTCTCCATTCCTTCTTGTTATTCATTTTTCTTTTCTGGCCTTCTAGTCCAATTTCTTCCATATCTTTTTCTACCTTCTGATTCCATCTATTTTTTGGCCTTCCTTTTCTCTTTTTTTAAGTTATAGTGTAGTTTCGTACCCTTTTTGGAGTCCTCGTGTTCGGCATCCTTTCTAGGTGACCTCGCCATCTTAGTCTCTGTGCCTTTATGACTCCTATTATGTTAGGTTGATTATATAATTTCTTTAACTCATCATTTGATCTTCTTATCCATAAACCGTCCTTTATTATTCCTCCATATACCTTCCTCGGGATTTTCCTTTTCCATATCTCCAGTAAATTTTGTACATTTTTTGTCATTGTCCATGTCTCACTGAAGTATGTTACTATTGGTTGTATAGTTGTTTTGTATAACTGTATTTTTGCCTTTCTTGATAAAAACTTGCTTTTCAACATTCTACTAAGAGCATGTACACTTCTATTGCCTGCCATTATTCTAGCTTGTATTTCTTCTTTAATGTTAGGTTTACGTGATATTATTGTACCTAGGTATGTAAATCTTTCTACCATTTTGAATTAGTATGACGATCTTTCTTCTACTTCTACTTTAAACTTTTGTCCATCCCTAAACTGATCATCTGTCCACTGCATACATTTTGTTTTAGTTTCATTTATGCAAAGTCCCATTTTCTTGGCTGCTTTTACTATTCTCTGTACTATGTCCTGTAGCTCTTTTTTTCCTCTTGCCAGCAACACTATATCATCCGCAAATGCCAAAACTTGATGTCTTTTATGATATAAGAGTCCTTCTCTATTGATTTTCGCTTCTCGCCTCCATATTTATAGATATGGAAAACAAGAGAGCTATTCCATTTTTTCGGCATTTCTTTCTTTTTACAAACTGCTAATGTCAAGCGAAATATTCTTTCCTTAAATCTTTCGCCATCTTCCTTAAAAATCTCAGTTGAGATACCACTTTCTCCTGCACTTTTGTTATTTTTTGAGTCTCTTATTGTTTCTTAAAAAATGCAAAAACTAAAAGACATAAACCACAATAAAAACAGCCAAAATTAAAAACATGGGTCACATCATGAGGAACAGCGAAATATATGGGTTGCTGCAATTCTTCAAGGTAAAGTAGAAGGAAAACGATGACCAGGAAGACGAAGAATTTCCTGGCTGAAAAATCTACGTACGTGGTTCAACACAACAACCACAAATCTTTTCAGAGCCGCAGTTTGCAAAATACAGATGGCCATGATGGTCGCCAACATCCGAAACGGTTAGGCACTGCAAGAAGAAAATTATTTAATTTAAGTTCACTTAAAGTTGTTTCCTTGCACATCCCTTCTTCATCTTCTTGCTAATTCTCATGTCATTTAAGTTCTTCTTGTTGTTCTGTATTTAATAGATCTTGGAAGTATTCTGCTGATCTGTTTAGTTTTTCTGTCGTTTCTCTTAGAAGTAAACCTTCATTGTTTCTGCAATACTGTAAATTGTTTTTCTGGATTTCTTATTTTCTTGGTAAAATTTTTTTACCTCTCTATTTATGTAGGCTTCTTCTATGTTTTTTAGTTGCTTTTCTAGCTGTTTCGTTTACTTCTTTTTGTTAATTCCTTTAACTTCTCTTCTTCTAGCCACATAGTTTTCTATTGTAGTTTGCATACTTTTTCTGTCTCTATGCAGTTTTGCCCTATTTCTTCTTGCCAAAGCATTTCTACATTCTTTATCGAAGCAGTCGTACCGTCTCTTTATATGCACTGCTGCTATATACTTTTTTACTGCTTTCGACTTGGCTGTCTAGATGGTCTGTCATTCTTCTTCTATTTCCTGTTTGACTGAATTTTTAGCTTATTATTTATTTTTTCTCTTGAAGGAGTTTTAATTGGTAATTTAATCTACCTCTTACAGGTTTTGCAATTATAGGTAGTTCTTGTTTTAATTTTACTAATATTAGGTCACTTTGGTAAATGCTCCTTTGTAACTCCTGCAATCAACTATTGCCTTACTATGTTGGCACTCTATTAGGACATGATCTATCTAATTTTTAACTTTTTTATCAGAAGAAGTCCACGTTACCTTATGAATATCTTCATGATGTGTACGGTTATTTTCATTTTGTTTTGTCTAGCAAATTTTATCAATTTTATCCGATTTTTACTTGATTTTTTATATAAACTTCGTCCCTCTGTTATTCTTCTATATATTTCCTCTTTTTCTACTTTCGAATTCATGTCTTCAATAATTATTTGTATATCATATTTCTGTATATTCCCTAGTGGGGTGGTTAGCTTTTCATAGAACTCTGTTTTGGTTTCTAAATCTTTATCTTTAGTGGACACATGTACGTTAATGATACTTATCTTCCTATACTACCCTCTTACTCCCAAGTAACATATTCGGTTCTGATATTGGTTGAAAATCTACAGCTGCTTTGTTTACATTCTCGAATATCCAGAATCTCACTCCAAAATATCTCGTGGTCCCCCCTCTTGAACAGTGTGTTTTTTTCCTATTTTCATTATTTCATTTTCAGTTGTTTCATTTCTTGCTGAACATGAATATCTTTTGTATATTTTTTAAAAATTTAGTCTAAGTTTCTTAATGTTTACTGCTCATAAGTACCTCTCACATTCAATGTATCAATTTTGATTATTTTCTTAGTTTGTTACCTTTTTTTTTGTGATTATTTTTCCGTTTTCCATGGTCGTATTCCTTTTCCTAGGCGTTTCGGTATCCAACCTTTAAGTTGTTTTTCGTCTACTAGTTTTTTTTTTGGCATTTTTATTCTGGTATTTTTTTAGTTGTTGTTTTTCTTCATTCCATATCCATTCCTTCTTATTCACGATTATATGCTTAATTACGTTAATGTAAAATAAAAAAATCTATCGCCGAAATATATACGTAATTCAAATTTACTGTAGGTATGTACTACCAGTATTTCTTAAAGTTTACAAAAAAAGTGGGATTTAGTCAAATTAATATTTTTAAATTTACATTATAAAGCAAATAAAGAAAAAAAGAAAGGCTTAAGTTATTCTTTACGATATATTACGTTAAAATTAAATCAAAGGAGTAATCTAATTATATTAAATTATATTAAATATGCTATAAAAAAGTCAAAAAGTAACATACAAGATAAACAAAATGCTGAGTATTGTTTAAACATTTAAACATCTATATGAGATATCAACGTGTAAACGCTAACAAATACAAATACCACGTAAATAATAAATATTGCGTAGTGGAACAAATTTCGTTTACATAGTAAATCATGTTAAAGAAATGACGAAGACTTTACAGCACAAAAGTTAGCACTTCTAAGTTCACAAAATTCACCCCACTTTGTTTCATTAAAATCAAACACTCCATTAAAACGACAAAGAATTATTAATAATAGATAAGGCATATATTAAACAACAAAGTAAGCTTTTCAAATTATATTTGTTGGTATTTACTACTATTTGTAGATATTTCTGTGTTTATTAATGTCAGAATTCAGGCTTGCATTTCCATTTTTTACAGTTTTATTATTTTTTACTATATTCTATTAAATATATTAAATTCTCCTTCCTTTGATCTTATTTTAAATCATTTTATCTTCAACTTTAGAATCAGTATTCTTTTACACCCTACGAAATTTATAAGTTTTTGAATTCAAAATAGTAAAGTCTTAAATATATCATGATAAGTGTTCAAACTTAAGACAAATTTTAGCCAGTGTATCATAAGGTAGTGTCTTAGACTCATCCTGTATTTTCTTTATACAGAAGACATGGCAATAATTAGATAAACTATAGTGGCAAAATTTACTAAAGATAGGGCAATCTCATGTTCACTTGATAATTTTGAAAGCGCTTAACAAAACTTGCAAGATTCACCTTACAATGTTTTAAACTGATTTAAAACATACTAGATAAAAAATAATAAAAAGTAAGTATATATTATGAAAAGAAGGAAAACTGCACTAGATGGTAGGCGACTTAGCTCAGCTGGCGAAAGTCTTGAACAAAAAGAAACATCTAAAAGTGTAGTTAAGTAAACTTCACTGAATGTTAGGTAGAAGTTCTGAACTATCACTTAATAATATATGTTTCACGTAGTTATTAATATGTTTTGTATGAGTTCTCATTAAACTAAATATAAATAAACAACACAAGTTTTTGCGTATCTTCAGTAATAATAACCTCAAAATCATATAACGTTTTCAAAACAAAATTGGCTAATGTTCCATCTCCTTCTTTAACTACAGTGCTAATATTTGGGCATGGCTTGTTTTACCCCTGGAAATGTACAGTGGGGTCCCTAAAACTCGTGGGCGCATAAATCGTTTAACCCCTTCAATACGGTGATGCACCCGTGTGCATCATGCTTGACTGTCCGCTCCGTACGGTGATGCACACGGGTGCATCATGAGTTTGCGTTCGGCATATACGGCGATGCCACCGTCTGCATCATATTTAAGGTATTTTTGTTCTGTCCGAATTACTTTATTCAAATCTAGAGGTGGGGAAACCACGCCCAAAAGTGGGTGACGTCTAGAACGAGATTAGATTTAGTTAGTTTGATTGGTGATCAGGTTGTCTGGCTGTTTGACTATTGTGAAGTGAGGTTATGTGCTGTGTACTACTTACGTTATCAGTTGAGTTTTTGTAGTCAACGAAGTAGGTGTTTATAATGTCTCAGAGCAGAGATTCTGAAAGTGATCAATCCGACCTAGATTTCGATTATGAAGGTTCTGAAGATGATATAAGTTCAGAAAGTGATTATTCAACTACAGACGAGGAGGAAGATGATGAACCAGTACAATTCGGGGAGTGGAAAGTTATTTCAAATCCATTTTGCGACCAAAGATATTCTCCAATGAATCGTGTTGAACTGCCTGATGATTTTCACCCTGCTTTAGACATTGATTCTCAGAAATCCGCCAGAGAATGTTTTGAAGCATTTGTTTCAGTTAAAATAGTTAGAAGCCTTTGTGACTGGACCAACGAGCGTGCTAAACTATATTTTGAGGCAAATGAAAATTTGTTTGGCAAAATTTATGGTCTAATATGGAAGGATGTTTCTGTAGAAGAAATGTATGTTTTTATTTGTTTTTTATTATTGATGGGGGTAACTCATTTACCTAAAATGCATGACTATTGGCGAAAATCCTTCCTATTAGGAGGACCACCGGTGTTTTCTGGAAAAATTATGAGTAGAGACAGGTGAGTAATGTAGATTTTATTTTTATGCCATAGATATTTATTTTTGTTTCTTGTAGGTTTTTCGCAACTCTAAAGTTTTTGAGATTCGGTCCTCCAGGCTCTGTACAAAAATCAAGACCACTGACGCGTTTAGCTGTTTTTTTCGCACTGTTACGTGAAAATACCACACTTCTAATTGACGTAGGTGAAACATGCGCAATTGATGAATGTCTCATGCTATACAAAGGCCGGTTGCATTTCAAGCAATATATTAAAACAAAAAGGTCCAGATTTGGAATAAAATTATTTTGCTTATGCCCCTGCGATCCAAAAATGAGAGGTTATACATTCAATTTCGGACTGTATATTGGGAAAGATATATATGATGTATCTTATATAACAGGCACAGCATCATTATCAATGACTGAGCGAATAGTTGTTTTCCTGATGCGAAATCTATTGGAAGAAGGTCGTGAAGTAATCCTGGATAGCTGGTATTTGTCTGTCCGCTTGGCTCAATTTTTATTATCAAAAAATACTTTTGTAACAGGCACTATAAATATAAGACGAGGACTGCCGCAAGAAATTTCAGGACTTCCACTAGATAAGTATCAGTCGTGTTTTTTAAGAAATAAGGATATGCTAGTTGTAAGATTTCGCGATAAAAGAGATGTCTATGTTTTGACTACAAAACTTACTGCTGATTTCCAAGAAAAACAAAGATATGAAACTTCAACAAAGTGCAGAGTGTCTTACAAAAAGCCTGCTCATATAGAGCATTATAACATGAACATGGGTGCAGTAGATATGATTGATCAAGAAATCGAGCCATATAATGCTGCCAGAAAGAACTACACCTGGTTCAAAAAAGTAGGAGTACACCTACTTCAAAGAATGGTGTTGAACGCTAGAGTAATCTACCAAAACGCCTCAAATAAACAAATTCCCTTTGTGGATTTTACACAAAAATTGTGCGACGAATTATTGTCTCATTACAATCCACATTATTCTGAATATCGCGAGTCTTTCAATAATATGCATAGAAAGAAGACTTCAAAACCCCAGAAGAAATTGAAAGTGGAACATAACTTGATTAGACTTGCTAAAGATAAACAAAAAAGGCGAAGATGTTTTGTTTGTTATAACATTGTTAAAAATAAAAATAAATATACGTTTCTTTTTTGTTCCGGCTGTGATGTAGCATTGTGTTCCAAAGAACATTTTGACCAGTACCACGATAAATAAAATTGTTCTAGTGGTATAGAAATATTTCAATAGAATTTGTTGTTTATTTTTTTTTTCCCAAATCCCTATAATTTTTAATAATTTTTGTTTAAAATGGTATTTTATAGATAACATTTAATAATAAAATAGTAAATAATAATTTAATAAAAATAGTTTTATTTCTAAAATTAATGTTATCCTTACATTAACTATAATTAGTTAATTTTAACCGATAACTGTCAGCGCGCGAAGCCATTCGGTAAGCGCTCGAATCCGTATATAGGAGCCGACTTGCCAAATGACGGTCCGGCACGAAGGGGTTAATGTAACTTGCGTATGTCTGCGTCTTTTGACGATTCCTTTCACGTAAAATCAGTTATGAGCCGACGACTTTGAGGGACAGTACCTGTGCTGCACAAGTTTGTTGTATCGTTTGACGTGACGATTTTAGTGGAGCTGTGGGTACTTCGGACCCCAGTGTGCAGTTATAGGTTGTTACAATTTTTAGGTATTTTTTTGTTAATTGCTATTATGGCAGATTCTAAGAAAAATTCCATCATCAGCGTCCATTGACAACAAAATAATTAGAGTGGGAAGCTGAAAACCTGTGGGCGAATAAAGATGAACCTGAGACTATCAAAGATGTTTCTGGAGACTCATCAGATGAAGATGAAGATTATGTTCTTGAACATCAGATAACGAACAAAGTGGCGATAATGAAAAAGAATAAATAAAACCCAGTATTTCACAAAAAAATATCGCCAGTATATTGGGAAACAATAATCATCGTCGGACCACAAAGGTACCAGCACGACAAGGACGTCTAACAAGGGATAACATCATTTTACATTTGCCTGGTCCAAAAAATGAAGCAAGAAATGTTAGTAGCCCTATTGAATCTTGGAATTTACTATTTTTCTCAGAGATTGTGTACATTAGTGTGCTTTATACAAATCAAGAAATTCTTAGCAAGTGTCAGAGTGGCTTGCCCCCGAGGTACAAAAAAATAACCCACACCACGGAAGTCAAAGCATTTATTGGTTTGCTGATTCTCGTTGGTGCATTACGAGTCTCAAATTGTAATTTAAATGAGCTTTGGTCAATAAAATATAACAATGGACTATTTTAGGAAAGTATGCCTCAACAAAGATTTCAGTTTTTGGCTCTTTGCTTATGGTTTGACGACAAACCAGACAAAAATTCTAGAAAATAGGTTGACAAAACCCACATTTGTCAAATATAATACATTTTTATAAATAAGTTCACGGAACCTTATTTCCTCAATACATTTCTTGATTATCATACTTAATATGTGGCTCTGCTTTTGAACACTAGCTTACTAGTTTTTTACAAACTTAAACATAACATTCTAATCGAATGTCTAAAGCTAAAAGGACTCTACAAACATGATATTAACATAGTGAAAGATCTGTACTGGAACCAATAGGCTATTGTAACATTAGATGGAAATCGCACAGAGCGCAACAGATAAGTAGAGGAGTGGGACAAGGCTGTGAACTTTCACCATTACTATTTAATATATCATCCATCAAAGAGTTATTTACACAAGCATTTGAAAGCTGAACAGAAGAGATCGAATTAAATGGTGAACATACTAATATCATTCGTTATGCTGACGATACCATCATTATAGCTGAAAGTAAAAAGAGCTGCAGATCCTACTAAAAAGAATTTGTGATATTGGGAAACAGTTTGGTTTAACAATAAACATAAAGAAAACAAGAACCGTGATTAACAGTAACATTCATTGGTGGAGTCGGTACTAGAAGAAAAAAAAAAGGACTTAACTATATTTCTCTCTTCTTTAAACATTTTTACATAAACTATGTAGGTGGTCCGATAAGTACTTAGCCTAACCACCTGATGGCGCAACTATCTCAACTAAAATCTACTATCGTGTAAGACATTCCCATAGACGGCTAATTTTAGCCGAATCGGACTCATACCTGACATCGTGAGAAAGCGGGCGTGTCTGAGGATTTTAGAAAAATGGAAAAAGAGCAATCGTACAGCAAAAGAAAAAAATTAAAGAGCGCTTGGATGCTGTTTACGGCGACTCTTCACCTTCGATTGTAATCCTTAAAAATTGGTCTAACGCGTTTCAACGTGTGCCTCGAAATCGGCTACCACGAAGAATAAAGTGATAAAAATCCACGATCTCATATTGGCAGACTGCCGACTGAAGCTACGCGATATAGCTGAGACAGTTGCCATCTTAAAAGACCGAGTATCTCATATCCTGTATAAAATGTTGGCCATGAGAAAGCTGTCGGCGCGATGATTGCCGCGTTCGCTCACTCCGGACAACAAGCTTAACCGTGAGACCACTTCAGAGCAGTTTCCGTAATCCGAAGGAGTTTCTACGTCCTTTCCTAACCATTGACAAAACATAAATCTATTGCTATACACCCGGGAACAAGAAACAAAACAGTCGCGGCAACCGGCGAACGTGCTCCGAAGGAGGCAAACACTGTCCTATTGGCCGAAAAGGGATGGCCACCGTTTTTTGGGATTTACAAGAGGTGATCTACGTCAATTACCTGAAAAATGGCAAAAGGGTCAAAACGCTCTACTACGCTGCATTATTCGGCCGATTCGACTTCGAATTGAATAAAAAACCACCCCATTTAGCGAAGAAAAAAGTGCTCTTCCATCATGACAATGGACCCGTTATACCTCCCCCGTCACCATGGAGAAATTGATCGAATTACGAACTGTTGACTCATCCACCATATTCTCTAAATTTGGCCCCGTGTGACTTCTTTTTGTTCCCAAACTTTAAAAAGGCACTTGCCGGTCAAAAATTTAAGTCCAAACAGGAGGTCATCGCCGCCACGGAATTCTACTTTGCAGACCTCGAGAAAATGTATTTTTCATCCGGGTTAAAGAAGTTGGAGCATCGCTGGGTCAAGCGTATCGAGATAAAAGTAGATTATGTTGAGAAATATATCGGCATTTTTCCAAAACTTTCTTTTTTCTTTTTTAGGCTAAGTACCTACTTATCGGACCACCCTAATACGTACGTATTTTAATATTGCTTAGTTTTAATAATATATTGATCATTTACAATCCTTTATAACATAGTTTCATTGGTTTATATTGGTTTGAATCGCGTAGTAGTTCGAACTTATTGAGATTTAATTACTTACAGCTCTTAGAACGGTTTTCGATAGCAATTTAACCGTAGTATTAAGTGGTACAGATATTATTTGTCACGGTTTTTAGATCAGCTCCAATTTCTTGCAGCTGAAACTCTTACAGAAAAATATTTTTATGACAAAATTCGTTTATTAGAAGTTTTAACAATTCTATATTGGTATATTCATATGGAACAAATGGAGCAAATGGAAGGAAATGAAACAAAACTGAAACAAATTATGAATAAATTGATCATGGTTGGGAAGTACTGGAGTAATCTGATTTAGATATAATAGCGCCTGACTGGATCGAACTGAAGAGGATAATGACAGATATCTATATAAAACCATGTCAAAAAGAACTTACAATAAATTTCAAAAAATGAAATCCATGTCAAAAATATCTTAAAAATCAGCAATCTGACCTATCTGGGTCAAAATTTAAAAACTAAATAAAGAAAACCAGACAACGGAAATAAGTAGACGAGTAAGAATGGGCCTTTGGACAGCTTCACTTAAAAAGAAAGATATATAATTTATTCCAATTATGTTAAGTGGATTAAACAATTTTATGACATCAGACCTCTATTCTTTATAATCAAGACTAACTTACCAGGCTACGTGAGTTTTGTTATTTATATTTAAGATTTATTTTTTTTACACCAAAAATTAACCATATTTTTAACAAAATGTATACGTTTGTTGGCAATTATTGATAAGAATATAACATTACCTGGTCCAACTGCTACCTCACCCAAGTTCCTTCAATACTGGACAAGGTTGAGATTTTTGGTTTTATTGGATATCTTAATAAATTTGTTTCATTCGATTCTTAGTTATCTTAATTGTCAAATCTAAATTTTACAACTTAATCTGTGGTTGAACTGTACTTTACTCAGTTTGTATACAAATAATTCATTCGTGCTCTTTTATAATAATTGACAAAAACTTAAATACTTTTAAAAACTTATTGAAAACAGAAATTGTGAATGTCTCTAACACCATCGACAATAATAACAGAAAGTTATTATTATCGATAATTCTTACTAATATACTTAAATAAAAGCAAATTATTAATTTTACCAAATACAATATAATATATATTATACAATTTTATCAATATTTATTGTTAAATAAAGTTTTTCATTTATTTAGGTAAGATATTTTTATTTGATATGAAATGTTTATGATTAAATTTAAAATTGGACAATATATTTAAATGTGCATATAAATAATACAAAATAATAACAAGCATTTATTAAAAGTGAATATTTAACGATATTTTATAATTCCGACATTACTGTAATAGTATAATATTTTAAATTAGTTAGTTTATATTATTTATTAAAATTTCGGACTGCTGGTTAGTTTGGTATAAATATAAATTACGGTAATAACTAGAGCAAACAAACTAGTGATTTAGTATTGTTATTTTTCTTTTAATTTTTTTAATGTATTGTGTTTCAAATAAAAATTTGAACAATTTGAAGAAAACATGTTTTTTTTTTTATTTAGAAAATCGCATCGACCAAATGGGCCATTAGCGAAAAATTAGTGGATTACATTAGGTACAATTACTTCATTACAATTTGGTTTATTAAATATTGTGGTACTTATTAATGTCTTTCAAGAAATTCAGAGTATTGTTAAAGTTACAGTCTGCACCTAGAGCTTCTATAAGTGTTCCTGGTATCTTGTTATTACTTTGTTGTTGATCTTTTTAATGGTCTGTTTATCACTTTTTAATTAAGTAATCATGCGTTAACCTAGTATGTCCGAGTCTGAGTCGCGTTACTATTATTTCTTGGCTTCTTGACTTAGGTAACACATTCCATGCCTCTATGCTGGGTTTCACTTGTTTTAATTTTGAATTCGACTCATTCCATTTATTTTTCCACGCACTTAAGATTGATTTTTTTATATATTCTTTTATATCCGTTGATACTGATGTGTTTACGATCTCGGAAACGTCACTTACTATCGCGTCTTTCGCACTATGGTCAGCAGTTTCGTTGCCTTTTATTCCTATATGGGATGGGATCCAGATGAAATTTATCTCATTATGATTGATATAAGCCTGAAGAAGGACCGTTTTAATTTTTTCTAAAAGCGGGTTTTTTGGATACAGTTGTTGGATGCTTTGTATGGCACTAAGTGAGTCTGTTAAGATAATATATTTGGTGTTTATTGTCAGATTGATTAGTTCTATGGCGCGATAGAGAGCATACAGTTCAGCTGTATAGATAGTACTGACATTAGATAGTTTGAATTTAAGGACCTTCTCTGGAGTTACTACAGACGCTCCCACACCTTCGGATTATTTTGAACCATCAGTGTATGCTGTATAAAATAATAACAATTTTACATGCAGGATCAGAAAAAGGTTGGGTCCCAAATGCCTCATGGCTTTCTGCAAAGAACATTAAAGACTCCTGCGTGGACTACCATGAGGATACAACGGCAGAGCTTTTTGAGCAATGGTTTAAGATCTGTCTTATACCTAACCTTCCTTAAAATAGTGTGATAGTAATGGGCAATGCAAGTTACCACAGTCGTCAATTACATAAGTCTCCAAGTGCAAATAACACGAAAATTGAAATTCAAAACTACCTGTTAGAAAACGATATATATTTTGAAGAAAGTTATTTAAAAAATGAACTGTTAGAGGTGTTAAAATCATTTTCTATTAAAAAAGTATATGTTTGTGACGCATTGACCGAGGACATGGGACATACAGTGTTACGGCTTTCACCCTACTATTGTTTATTTAATCCCATAGAGCATATGTGGCACCAACTAAAGTCAAATGTTAGGTCACAAAATGTTTCTCCGACTTTAAGTGGTAGTGTAGTCGAATTAATAAGGAAATGTGTTGATGATATCTCCCCAGAAAGTTGGAAAAATTCGGTACGCCATGTAATGAACGTAGAAAATTCATATGTTACTTTAAATCACATAATTAAACTAATTGTTATTAATCTTGAAGAGGATAGCGACAGCGAAACAGAATTAGGTTTTAGGAATTCATAAATATATTTTGGTTATTTTGGGTATTTTTTTTGTAAATATTAGCTTATATATATTTTTCTATATTTTCTTTTAATTCATCTATTTTTTGTACATTATGTATTTGTTTGTATGTATATAATGTAAATAGAACTATTATTACTGTACATTTTTAACGATATCCGATTAGGAAGAGCAAAAACTTTTGAACACGCCAGTTTTTTGTTGACAGTCCTAAGCCTGTAAAAAGTGTAAAGAAAAGTGCCTTTCTGAATTTAGATCCATATACTACAATTATTCACGTACAACAAAAAAACTACTTTCTTCATGTTAAAAATTGTTCAATTATCAAGTATATTTACTTGAACAACCTGAAAATACCATATGAAATAATTTAATAAATTTTTATAATCGTGTATTACACAGCTACCAATGAAATATATTAAATAACAAACTTTCTGAAATGCGACTCTGTGTACTTCGGTAGTTTATTGAGAGACTCTTGTTTACACAATAGGATCAACTCATGTAACCATTAAGCACTCAACCATTTTTCGTGAAACAAACTATAGCTGCGTTACGCTTAAAGCCGCGTGTAGCTAAAGGTTAAATGCAGAAGTTATAAATAATTATTAATACGATATACTTACTTTAGTAAGGTTAAAAATGTTTGTCATCACAACTACCAACGATTTTAAAAATATTTTAAAAATGTTTTAAAAATGTTTTCTGCATATTAAGGCAGTTTTATTTAACTTGCTTATTGAAACAACTTTCCAGCAGTCAAAAAAATTAAAGTAAATTATATTTTTATTTGCCTTAAGATAACCAATTACCTGCTTTAATATGTACAGCATTTTGTGGTCAAAAATAAATATAGTCTGTCATTTTGTCATAACATTACCTATAGAGTCTGCTGATATTTATTTCTTTATTTGCGTCTTTAGAGATTTGAAGAAGTCTTTGAGTAGTTAAGTGAAGAGAATTATTATTGTCAAAGACAAGGGACCTTTCCACTAACGTCTTTTTAATTTCAATGAATTGTGTATAGCCAAATATAATAACATAGTGACATCCTTATACATGTCTCGAATATACTGATAGTCTGTTAGGCTTCTCGTTACCACGTTCGTTTAATAATTCCTAAGCTTAGGTGTATCATATTCATATTTTATATACTGGCAATCGTCTTGTAAATCCCCTGGCGATGACAGAGTATTGATCAGAGCGATCAAACTAGGTGGACATAAAATTATCCAGGCTTTAGCCAAGCCTTTCACCGAATGTATCTGCCAAGAAAAAAGTCCTTCTCTCTGAAACAATGCTGTCATTGTTTTATTACATACGCAAGGAGACATAACAAATCTAAAAAGCTACCGTCCTATCAGTTTTCTCTAACACATATATAAACTAGTCCCAAAAATTATCAAGCTAAATTAGACTTCTATTAGCCTAGAGAACAAGCTGGATTTAGGTCGGGATACAGCACTAACGACCACTTACTAGTGATAAAGAACATCATAGAGAAATCTGCGAAATACAATAAACCATTGACACTGATATTTGTCAACTTCGAGAAAGCATTTGATACCATAAGCCATCAGAAAATGTTAAAAGCATTGACAGAATGACAAATAGACCATCGCTACACTATCATTATCAAATATATCTACCAAAATGCCACAGCTAGCGTAAGACTATCTGAACAAGAAACATATAAATTCTGCGAGGAGTACTGCAAGGAGACACCGTCTCTCCAAAGCTATTCACGACGCTTTTAGAACATACTTGTAAGAAGGCATATTATCTCAACGAGCATGGTATCAACATAAATGGAGAGAAGCTCAGTCATTTGAGATTTGAAGATGAGATCGTCCTTATAGCCGAACGTATACATCAACTACCTCGTATAAGTAATAAGGACATGAAATTGGGTTGGGCAGAAATAACCAGACACGTGAGCTCTCCCGTCGCATAGGATTAGCCTTTTTAGGCTGTAAATAATTAGACTATGAATTTAAATCGGATCTACCCATATGCCTAAAAAGGAAAATCTTTGACCAATGTGTGTTACTTTTACTAACTTGTGAAACGGAAACATTAACACTCACAAAAGGTAGTGAATAAGATTTGCTTGACTGAGAGGGCTATGGAACGTCAGATGTTGGGTGTCTCTTTAAGGGACCTAATCCCAAACTAAGAAATACGTCGTAGAACAAAAACATCAGACGCTGTCAAAAAAATTGCGTGGCTAAACGCGGAATTGGGCAGGACAAGAAGCAATACGGAGCAGAGGACGCCCACCAACTAGATGGACTGACGACCTAAAGCAAGTTAGCAATAACTGAATGCAAGCCGTACAAGACAGAGACAGATGAAAAGAGTTAAGGGAGACCTATGTCCAGCAATGGACGCATACAGGTTGATGATGATCGATTGTAGCATTGTATAAATTCTGCTTGATCCTGGTCTTTGGAAAGTGTGTAAATGTTAATAGTTCTTTCAGTCCTTCGTATTTCTTTTTTACAGATAAAAAAATTTCATCTTTTTCCAACTTAAACCTTAGGTCGGGGCTCTAAGTCTGTAAGACCTTATGTGCAATAAAACGGTTGATATTTCTTGTAGAAATTTTATTTAAACTGTGGGCTCCCACTACCTTCTTAAAACCAATTCTAATATTAGTAGTACATACGACGAAGCAAAACCTTGATCGACTCAATAGTTATTAAGAAGTCTGTTGTTTTCGGCGCCCCGAATTTGTGATATAATAAAGTTATTTACGTTTTAGGAAGGTAATTGATGTAAGTGCAATTCTCCAGTGCAAAATAACTTACATATAACAAATAATTAATATTAGTTCTCATTCTCTTTACTCGATTTTTGGTTCGACAAATGAATTTGACTCATAAATTATTTTTCATTATTAGAAATGACCATAGTAGAAGAAATAGTACTAAATGCATAGTCATTATAATTCTTGTACAGTAGATTCGCGATTATCCGAGTCTAGGTTATCCGAGCCCCTCGGTTAACTGAGGCAAAATCAAGCAAGCAATTTGATTAAACCCAGCCTATGAGAAATGTTCACCCCTAAGAATTACGTTCGGGTGTAACAATTCATACTTTTCAACAACGTAAGCTTGAGTACCTCGGCCACGTGATGCAAAACGAAGAAAAATATCGAATTCTTCAACTTGTTATGCAGGGTAAAGTATTTGGCAGAAGAGGACCGGGACGCCGTCGTATCTCGTGGTTGAAAAATCTCCGACAATGGTTTGGGATGACCTCAGCGGAGCTGTTTCGCAGAGCAGTCAACAAAACCATGATAGCCTTGATGATCGCTAACATCCGGACCGGATAAGGTACTAAAGAAGAAGAAGTAACAATTCATTGGAGCAAGGTGAGTTAACTCGTGTAAATACAGGAGTCACCCCACCGCGCTCCAATGCTCTAGACCATCCCTTTCCCCCCTATAGCACTCTGATGCGCGATAGGGGCACAACTATCAGCCAAATGCTCTTCATGTGGAGGTCCTGGGTAATAGAACCCCAACATGGTTTCCTAACCGATTGCAAAAACTCAGGACAGCGCATTGTCGCTATGATCCTGTTATCTTAACCGAGGCAAAATTTAACCTCGGTTTTACTTTTATAGTCGTACTTGTTGAATCACAATATCGAGTAATAAAAAAAGGGTCGATGGTCACAAGTTATATCGGCAGCTGTTATATGGGCAATCTATTGCAAATTGTGGATTATTGATACGAAGGGAATTGTGTGTAAGGTATGCTTTAAGTCAAGCTGTCAAGATGTCAACTGTCAAGATGTCGAGTCGGTATTCTCAGAAATTGGTCACCGCCTTCTTTGCAGAAATTTCTGTGTCGTGTTTAGTCTACAACTTCCTGTTCATTTCTAGGTTAATTAGTGTGAATTGAACTACCGATTTGTTTGCTGTCGCTCAGATCGTCAAATTAAGTTACTGCACGGTAATTTTTTTTCTTTTATGTACTATTTTGTGTATTTATTTGAGTTTATTAGTTTCGGTTTTATAATTAATTTTTCATTTAAAAGGTTGATTTTTGTGAGTGTAAGAGAGTATCTTTCTGTGCAATATGAGTGGAAAGAGGAAGAGAGTAGTTGTATCTTTGGAAACAAAAGTGAATGCAATTAACAGGTTGGAACAGGACGAATCAATAAAGAAGGTTGCTTCAGATTTAGGTGTCGGAGAAGTAACTGTTGGAGACTGGAAGCGTAAGCGGAATGAAATCGAACAGTGGGTCAACCTAAGTATGAGTGGTGGTAGTGGATTGGCCCGAAAGACTATGAAGAAAGGGGACCATGCACAAACTTCTGAGGCGCTGTTCTTGTGGTTTACACAAATAAGAGGATTACGCAGCCCGATAAGTGGTCCAATACTTTACTATTAGCAAAAACTATTGAATTCCAGAAGAAGATTATGGATGAAGGAGAAAAAGTTTGTGCTATTGAAGTATGGATTGACTTATGGAAAAAGAAATGTGGCATCCGACAATTAAATATTTGCGGCAAAAAACTTTCTGCTGACTTAACTGAAATTGGAACATTTTAAACATTTTATTTAAAATTACAAGATATTATCCTTAAAGATGGACTAACTTCGGACCTAATATTTAACTGTGATGAGACAGGCCTTAACTTTAAAATGCTTCTATTGAAAACACTAGCTGCTAAAAATGAAGGAACTGCACCAGGTTACAAAAAAAAGCAAAGGGAGAGTCACAATCATTATTTGCAACAATGCTTCTGGTTCAGTAAAATTAAAACCTCTTTTAATTGGAAAATCCAGAAATCCAAGGGCATTCAAAAATGTCCAAATAAATTGCTTACCTACAATATATAGCAACCAACGCAATGCATGGATGAACTGTAACACTTTTAAGGACTGGTTTTTGAATGACTTCATGCCAGTCATTGATGCCTACCTAATAAACAAAAATCTGTTCCGGAAAGCTTTGTTGTTGTTGGAACAACGCACGATCCCACCCAGATAAGAGTAAATTGATTAGTGGTGAAATCATACGAGCTGTATTCCTTTCACCCAATGTGACGTCTCTCCTCCAAACCCTAGACCAAGGCGTTGTAGAAGCATTGAAAAGGAATTATCGGCGGAAGCTTCTTCAGGTACTGCTAACTAAGCTGGATGAAGGGCTGACTGTAATTAAGGCATTGAAGAAGATCACGGCTAAACATATTTGCTATTGGATTGCATCTGCTTGGGACGACGTAAAAGTGTCCACTATTCAGAAGTCGCGGAAAAATTACTTAAGATAGACAACAAAACACAAGACTATTAAAATGAAACTGATGACTGTGAAGTTGATTCTATAGCCAACCTAGCCAATCAATTACCAGTAGAACAAACAATCGGAAACCAAGCTATCATCGATTGTAGTCACCCATGAAGAAGAAGAAGATACAGATGAGATAACTTAAAAGATTTCTCATTCCGATGGATTGAAGTCCCTTGAAGCAGCTCTCGCATACATCTAGCAACAAGAAGAGTACTTTTTTAAACAATAACATTTATAAGGTAATTTTTTTATCTTTTATACTACTTTTATATTAGTTTTTAGTTATTAAAGTACTTTTCTATCAGTATAACCAATCTCAGTTTTAACCGAGTTTTTCGGTATCCGAGGTAGTCACGGTCCCAATTACCTCGTATAATCGCAAGTTTACTGTGTTCTTCATGACAAAAAAGTCATAACTTTCGTAGTCGAATTTGAATGTGTTTTGTTGAAGTGTTTGTTTTCTAATAGACTATTTTACAAACATTTGAATAGTGGTACAACACGCAAAAGTATAGTATATTGTCATTGTCAAAGCTTTTTGCGGAATACGTTGTAAGCATAATTAAAATTAGGTAATAGTTATCTAGAAGGTCAAAATTCTGCATTTTATTACGAGGTCGAAGCAAAAATATCAAACTCTTGAAACACAACATCTCTAGTTTATTTAGTATAGTTCGGGTAACTCTATTTATTTTAATTTTAAATTGTAACAAACCCTATATTTTATAGCTTTTTATATTGTAGGCTAAATATATCTCGGTACAATTTGTCTATTTCTATCAATATTACAAATAACCAACTAAGTATAGCTTCCTCAAGCATTGTTTTGTATAATTTTTTTTTAAGAATGTAATATGAAGTAGGTTATCAATATTAGTAGTAGGAATATGGAACAAAATACAAAAGATGCTAAGTATTAATATTGATATTAGAAGTGTTTAGTCTAGATTAAAAATTTGTTTTCCCAAAAATGAAGTTGCCAGGATCGGATGGATTTTCTGAAGTAAAGAATTGTTTCCATAGTACTTCGAACTGCTCGTAGCTCACACTGTGCTGACCCTAAAATTAAAAAAAAACTTAGTAAATATTTGCGTAATATGAGCACGATATTAACGATATAATTTACTATTGACCCTTAACATGTTAAGAGCTCTATAGTAGCTATACACCCGATATAACCGTCTAGATCAGATGAATATCACAGCGGATATAAAGGCTGATGGGAAGAATAGTCTAAATGGCGATTTCGGTGGAAGTGCTAGCGAGGTTTTGAGGCATAGTAGAATTTTGCTTTATTAAAAACTCATACAAAAGTACTATTTGTCGACGAAACTAAAATCCTTTCATATGATTAACTAATAGATTTTTTTGAAAATGCAACAGGATTCATACATCCATTTTGTATAATAAAAAAGTACACATAAGATACTCATCAATTGTTGATAATATTTTCTTATGTCCACACATACAAAAAAAAATATAAAGACTGAACTTAAGTACACGCATTATAAAAATAAAATATTGAAACAGTTAAATTTAAGTGAATAATCAATAGTTCAGGCACACATAGCAAATTAGACACATCGATAGAATGTTCTCAAGAATAATGGCTCCATTAAATACGATTATCCAATGGAAATTTAATGGATTTCATGCCCGAATTTAATTTTTTAAAACACTATCTCAAACAAATTCAGCTATTATACATGGTGCAGCAGATAAACGGCTAATTAGAAATATTTCGATAGCTAAAGGTAACTGAATTACGAAAATTAAAATGAAGGGGTTTTGAAGAGTGCCCTATTTAATAAAAATATTTTCATCTTGCTGCTTCCGGATATACCGCAAGTTGCTTATAATTTCATTTTTTAATAGGACACCCTGTATATTTTTTAATGATACTGTTTAATAGAAATATTCACATTCTGAATATTTTTTTATACTCCCCAATACATATTGTGAACCGTTTTTTAGTTGTAAGGGATTTTATTTGAAAATTACACTTTTCTACCATATACATAAAGTTCAATATCCTCTAGTGTAATTTGAATAAAAGTTTTTTATTTTATATTTATGCTGCAACCACAGGGGTTATTAGCGACCTAAAAAATATAATACAGGTAAAGTTAGAAAAAATTGCAATAATTGATACAGTCCTGAATTTTTAAGATAACTTATTGTGTTTTTTAATGTTCAGGTTTTTTCCAAAAGCTTCCTTTATATTATTTGGGATAGTCAACTTCGCACAGTCACACACATTGCCGGCACAGTCCGCGCAAAGAGGCGTTTATGTGTTAAATCACTGTGTCCCATCCGCAAACGCGCTATTCTCACTTGGTCGTGTCTAATTCGTTGTGGGTTGGAGCCACGGTTTCACTAATTGTTCGGTTTCCTTGAGTTTACCTTGATACACTTATTCCGCCATGCACTCAACACTTTATATTTTATTTCTGACTTGAAGTCACCAGAAGAAACATCATTAATAAGAATGTAGTCCTGGCTAAAGGATGCTAAGCCTGCTTCTTCATTTCCTTGTATACCTGAATGTGATGGAACAAACGTGAAGTCAACAGTGATCTTATTATTCTTTAGAGGAATTATTTACCGATGAGTCGGAATCTTCTTCCGATAATGAAGTTTTCACTGCAGAAAGTAAACCTATGTATTTGCCAAGTTTTCATATTAAGTTGGTGCTGTTGGTTTTCATTCTTTTGTCGATGTAGTATGAATGTAATTCCATTAGAAACTGCATAAATGCATGAGAGTCTCCTGAATTTTTTTACGCTGATTATGTCTTTTGATTCTTGTACATTTTCGAATAGATCCACTACTTGATCGAAGCTTAACAATTGCTTTTCCCTTTCTACATATTCTCTAACTGGTTTAAGTAATGTTTGGAGATTTTGGTATCACAGATTTGGTCTGTTAAGTTTTTGTCGATAGTTTAGGTTGTTTTCTTTAATTGAAGCTTAGGTTTTGCAAAGTTTTTTTAGGCGGGTGGCGTGATTGCATGTCCTAGGGTTCTTTTTCCGGATTCTTTGTTCGAAGTTATCTGGGGTTCGTGAGACTTAATATGTGTATTTTTACTTGGAGAAGGGTGTTGACTTGTTTCAAGTGAGGTTGATTTATGTTTTTGGGTATTAGAGGATGACTCAGACGATGTAGGTGTTGCGATTGTAGTGTTAACTAAAGAGGTTGTCAAATGTATAGATGTATTTTGTAGTAACCATTGTTGGGTTTGGTTTATTGGTATATTTAAGATTGCTACTGTTTGTAATGTGATTTGAGAAGACGTAAAAAGTGTGGACGGAGTGGTTTTTGAGATTGTGGGGTAGATTATCTTGTTGAGTATGATTTATTGATGAATTTTGTCTCATTTTTGTTTGCATTGTACTATCATTGTGAGGATGGTTAGAAGGTAAAATATTTGAACAATTAGCTGTATGGTGTCCAGTTAATTTGCATTTGAAACATGTTTTATTTTGGGCTATAAATATGTGTTTGTTCCAATTCGATGATAAAATATTCAGGTAGTAGAAAGTTGTCTGAAAAAGGTAAAACGAAAATTTGTCTTCGGAAGCTGAGAATATGACTAAATGCAGGATTGGTTGCTCCAATTCGTAGGTTTGATATGTCTGAGAGAGGATTTTAACCTAGTTGTATTAATTTAAGTTAGAAGGTATGCTTGGACATGCATTGGACAGAACTAAGCGAACTGATGAAGTTATTAATCTTCTCGCTTCTAGTATATTTCTATTTACTATTATCTCCTTTGATATACGGGATGCGAAAATTATATTTTTGGGTTCTATATGCTGACTCAATTCTTCAAGATAGTCATTAATTGTACAATTCTCTAGAGTGTTAAATAGAATAGCTTGATGTCTGTTTGGGATTAATATACTACGTGATTGACTAACTGCTTTTGAGGATGATGCATTTTGTGGTAGCTGACTGCAAGATGACATCTTTTAAATGGATTTAAAATCCGACTAAAACCTGTGCTGCTTTACAGCTTTCGCTGTGATACCAGTTCATGGAAATTGGATACTTATAACTAATTGCAGTGATTTACTTAAATATCTAAATCCAAATATATGAAAAAAGTATATTTTATCTACTCGCGATTCCAATATTCAGTATATAAATCACTTTCACTTAGTTGTTTACTTAATTACTTTTAAATTTACTTCAACAATTACTATTTAACTAGCACGATAAATGTGCCTAAAACACGTCTTTCTCGCTTGCTGGTTAAACATCGAATCCCTAAATAAAAGTTTAATTTCACTATAATCTTATTAACTACATACACCATTATCGTTTAAATTGTAAAGTTGTCTTTTTCATTATACAGAATGCTGTTAAAATTAGCATAAAACCAGCAACCTAAATTTTCGCCCAATTCCTTTTTTTTCAAATGGTACCTTGTATTGTAGCATTTGAAATTTATATCGTTACAGTATGTGATTCATTATTTTGGAAAAATATGTTTTTCACTATCAATCTGTATTAGTATTTCCTATACCTATCTCTTGCAGGTTTCAAATAAATTAACTCTATACATTTTTGTCACAAAAAACTTAATTATCAAATAGCCTATGGAATATTTTGACAAAAATACCAGTTATTTCTAATGTTTAACAGTAACCATGTTGTATGCTATTAGGTGACAGTTATAATATTAATTTGCCTCATTTTCTTGACTATGTAATAATTACTTATTTAGGATACACAAATGATGATTTTTTAACTTTATTTATAATTTACAGTAAGTGTAACAGTATAGTATCCAGAACTTTTTGCTGAAAGATGTACTAAGAATCCTCGACCTCCTAATAAAACTGTAAACATTTGTTAAACAACTGTTTCCAGTAAGAAACTCGATAATAAAGACTTACAAATAGATATCCCTGGATATTTTGCAGCTAATCCAAATTTATCCTTACGGTAATGTGAGCAATTGTTACAGGTATCGACTCAAACAATTCACAGAATTTTAAAAAACATCATTAGATCCTTTATTCGAATACACTAGCTCAACATCTTCATCCTGGAGATTATTTAAGGCGTGTATAATATTGTGAATAGATTTTAATGAAATGCCAAGATCAAGATATTACAAAAAAAATATTTGATGTGATAAATCGAAGTTTACAAAAAATGCTATGTTTAACTGTCTTAACAGTCACAGTGATGAAAATCCTTAGCTCAAGTGGGATAAAAAAATTTTTTCGTTCAATGTTTTTTGTGCTGTGAAAATTAATATGTTATAGTATAATAATATATAATATATAATAATAGTTTGTGGCGAAAACTTAAACGGAGAGCGTTACTGCAACATTTTACGGCAAGTAATTGTACCAGCACTACATGCTTTACATAAAAATAAGGCAACATAGCTTGATTTCAACAAGATGGAGCGCCAGCTTACAATATTTGAAGAATCGGCATATTGATTGATAAAATATTTAGCGATAGACGGATAGCTAATAAAGATCCGTTTCTCTAGTCACCAAGATCCCGTTGTCATTCTTAGATTACTATATTTGGGGATATGTTAAAATTGAGGTATTCTCTGAACCTGTCACTACTAAGGAAGCTATATTAAATAAAGTCTTTCAAGTTCTTAACGCAATAGATCGAGAATCAATATCAAGAGCTACTAATGAAAATCTGATTACAAGAGTTCATAAATGATTGGATGCTGATGAATTACATTTTGGACATTTATTACATTAACTAGCGGACCAACTCGACATCGAGTTTTTTAAATTAAATTTTTATTTTGCGAGAAAAATTAAGAGATCAATACAAACAATATAAGCAAGAATATACATAACATTCATCAATAATAATGCAAGTAAAAAAAAAGTGATTATGAAAGTCGACCTCAAAACCGGAATGCAATTTTTAGTTCATCAAATGTCGACATGGATATCATTTAGCAGTTAATTTTACATGCTGATCACGAATCCGGTGTCAGATTTGCTCTATCTTGACGTTTTATGCGCGTTTCGGGTCACTTCCGGTGTCGGATCGCCACCGGAAGTACATATTTAGATTCGTCTCGACGAGACCTTTCGATGCATATATACATTGTGGGGTCTAAAACTTAAAGTAAATTTTAACTTCCGGTCATCTCAAAACCGGAAGTGAATTTTTGTACCAAAAGTATATCTTGACAATCTCATACGTAATACTAATAATATTCCGAAAAAATATTTTAATTATCTAATATGGTTTTTGAGTAAAGTGGTGGACAAGAAAAGGGCTTAGCGTTTTAGTATATAAGATAAGCTAGTGCCTATTTTCTGTAATAGCATCTTTTTGATTGTTCTGTTTAACTACAATATGAAAGTTGTAAATTTACACAACATATTATGTAGTCTACGACAAAATTTTTTTTTGTGACAAAAATGTATAACGCTAATTTATTTGAAAACTGCAAGAGATAGATTTAGATAGAAATTAAATTTTTTTTTTGCATTTCGAGTATATCAAAATAAATTAATTAATTTAAATAAATACATAAATTAATTAAATATTTAAATATTTTAATTAAATATAATTTCCAAAAACGGCAGATACGGTTGATGAATTGTTTAGAAGTGTGTTAAAATTTAAAACCAGTTTTTTCCAACAAATCTATAAGCTCATATATTAATTAAAACGTATTTTAATTTAAATTATGTGTACGTTATCTGAAACTAATTAAACGTTTATACCTGTGCCATTTTTTGAAACGCTAGTTTACACTCTGCCGGATCCAATCCATAACACGAACAAACTCCGGTAAACTCATCTACATCTATAGCCCCGTCGCCGCTGGAATCCTCCATTTCAAACATAAAACGCATGTACTGAGTTTGCCATTCTAATGCGTTTTCTGGTGTTTTAGAAAATTCGTCCCACATGGTGGCCCATTCTTCTACGCTCACCTAGAAATAAAATAAACGAATTTATACAGGGTGTTTCAAAAAAAGGTAACCCTGTCTCTAGGGTGGGTAAAAAACTGAAAAATAATTGGAGTTTGCTTAGTAAAAAATTTTTGTAACGCCATCCGTTTTCAAGATACAGGGCGTTGAAGAAAAAAAAAATTACGCAATTTTTACGATTTTGCCGAAACTACTGGCAACATTGTAATGAAATTTAATACGAATATGTTTTGGAAGCTGATACATCCCATGAATTTGTTTTTGTATCTGATTCTCATAGAGGGCCCTAGTTACACGGATCGTACTAAGTATTAGTCAATATAACTTTTTTAAGAGTATAATTATTAATTAAAATTTCAAGTAAACTTAAACATCATTCAATTTTACACGAAAAAGGTACTCTTGGTCAAACTTGATACTGTGTACCGTTTTCGAAATATTTTGATTTGAAAATTATGAAGTAATAATTGATGCTGGTATAAAATAGTTCGTAATTAAACAAAACTCAGAAAAAGAAAATTAAATTAATGACTAAGGCCGTAAAATAAAATTCAATTACAGTAAGTGTTCAAAATGCCCTCCTTTTTTTGCAAATACACAAGTCTAAAGATTCCATTAACCTTCTAAACGGTAGGGGATCAGCTATGATGTCATTAAATTGACGTTGAATTCTTTCTTCCAATTCTTGGCGTAAATTTACCTCTATAGCATAGACTTTTTTCTTAATATACGACCAAACTGCGTAGTCTAAAGGGTTAAAATCTCATGACCGAGGAGGCCAATGAATCGGAGCTTCTGCACCTCTACCAATCCATCGATTTGGAAAATGATTACTCAACCAATTACGACACCTTCTATCAAAGTGTGGTGGAGATCTATCGTGCATAAAAACTAAAGATCTTCGCTCGTTTAGCGTTAAATCTTTTAATATCTCGAATAAGGAATTGTTTAAAAAATCAAGATACATATCACCATTTAAATTTCCAGGTAGAATATGATAACCTATTAATTTGTTACCTAAAGTAGCTGCTCAAACATTAACTTTAAATGAGCAAAACATTACGGCAGTTAAACATATCTTGTCGCGTAACGGTGGCCTCGTCCGTCAAAAGAATGCATTTTAAAAATTTTGGAATTGTGGGCTGTCCTTTGTTGCAATGTTTCACAAAAATCCACCCTAACCGATAGATCATCTGGCAAGAGCTCTTGGATATATGGAATGATAAGGATGTAATTGCTGTTCTTTCAGTATCCGCCAAGTACTTGAAGAAGAAGTATTTGTTTGTCTTGCTATATTCCTTACGCTAACTGTTGGATCTTGATCAAGTAAATTTAAAAAGTTATTTTCTTTATTAATTGTTCTTTTCATAACGTGTCACAGCTGCACTAGAACATCCGAAACATTCGCCTAAGGTTAATAACATGTCAGTGGATTCAACATTTGAGTACATTTTGATTTTATTTTACAAATAACAAGGTTTCAAAACTCTAATTATTGTTGATTTATCGTCATATCAATCAATAAATGTCAGATTTCCATGGCACACTTGGAGAAAATAGAGGTATACCTATTAGAACTTTATCATTACTACCCGCATCAATTATTACTTCATAATTTTTAAATAAAAATATTCCGAAAACGGTACACAGTATCGAGTTTTACCAAGAGTACCTTTTTCGTGTAAAATTGAATGATGTTTAAGTTTGCTTGAAATTTTGACTAATAATTATTATACCGTTAAAAAAGTTATATTGACTAATACTTAGTCAGCTCCCTCTATGAGAATCAGATATAAAAACAAATTCATGGGATGTATCAGCTTCCAAAACATATTCGTATAAAATTTCATTACAATGTTGCCAGTAGTTTCGGCAAAATCATAAAAAATGCGTAATTTTTTTTTCTTCAACGCCCTGTATCTTGAAAACGGATGGCGTTACAAAAATTTTTTATTAAGCAAATCCCAATTATTTTTCAGTTTTTTACCTACCCTAAAGACGGGGTTACCTTTTTTTGAAACACCCTGTAGATTTGGATACGTAACTGCTATTTTTGATAAAGAAAATCATACCTGTAGTATAGTAAACTAAATTTCAAAAAATTCACAAAACAAATAAATAATAATGTTTTCAAAGTAAGTATAGTTTTGAGTTGGAAACAGCTTGTTTCAGAAAGTTCGCTGGATTAATATATTTATACATAATTTTAATCAACCTTTAACACATTCACTGTCCGTGCGAAAAATATGTGTCACACTGGGTGCAACGAGAATTTTTCTTATACTTAGTATAATATGAGTAAATTATTGTGATTTAAATTAATGTAACTCAACATTTCGGTAGAAATAAATGCAAAAAAATAAAAAATGCTCTAGGCGCGTTGTGGGCACAGGTTAAGTAAAATTCATTTACGGTGCCCATAAACGCGCTAGACGCATTCTTGGTAATATTGTAAGAAAATTGGTGTTTATTTATTATATAAAACAGTAAAATATAAATTTACATAAAAGCAAAAACTAATAAAAGTTCAGAACAAAATAATTTGACCATAAAATAAACAATAAAATACATTATTTGTTTGCATGGTATATTCTAAAGCATGGTGTGAGACAAAGTCTAGGGCCATCTGGGTACTGAGGGCAGTAGTAAACGAAATTCTTTCGTTTTTTGCCGCCACTCCAGCAAATAGTGCATCTTCTTCTTTTAGCCTTTCCGTTATCTCCTTTTGGGCAGTACTCTGGAATGCGTTTTTCCGATTACATCTATTCTGAATTCATAGAAAATGTTACGACTTCCGTTACCCATCTTGTTCAAATGATATGAATTTAGTAAACATATCTGAAATAAATGGATAACTACTTTTTTATACCAGATAAGACTCTTGTGTTTAAATGGGTAATATGATAACATTTGGTCACAATGATTAACCCCTACCATAAATTTGTTGTATTTATTTATGAGCTTTTGCTTGATCACCTTCTGGGCACGTTGTGTAGTAGCTTTTTCCATATTTCCATTAAATTTACTGGAAATTGCTAAAATTTCTTTACGATCCTTCCATTTGATTACACAAATTCCCTTCGTAGTGAACTACATTACCACTGACTTTTAAGTTTTTAGACAAAACTTTAGGAGTATTCCCTTTTTTATTTGCTCTCAGAGTTCCTGTGATATATGTTCTACTTTGTAACAAATCTTTGGTTAATTTTAAAATATTGTAAAAATTGTCCATAAATATGGAATGTACAACTCCTAGTTTTTCTCCCAGAAGATATTTTACTACTTTTTTCGCATTTTAAGAGCCAGATAACCAAAGATCTGCAGATCCTGAAAAAAAAAGTAGTTTGAGAATTAGTGAGAATCAGTGATGATGAATGTTGAAGCAGCATTTGTAACAATTTGGATAGAAAGGGAAGAAGTTGTAGTTACAGATGTAGTTAGCGGTAGTTCTGGTTCTATCTTCTCATCCGAATCGCTGGCACTGCTAGGAATAAATTCGGAATCGTCATCACTATAATTTGCATACGGATCTTCATCTAAATCTTCAAGCAGTGCAATACGTTCATCATGTGTTAACTTTCTTTTATTGTCATATTTACACCTTTTCTTTGGGGATTCATTTTCCCTTGAAAGCTTTGATTCGTGGCAATCTGTAACAAAACAAAAAGATATAATATTGTTTGAATATGTGCGCACCACGTGCCAGGCACCGCGCCTGGTGTGGTCAACGCGTAAGTGGTTTATACATAAATAAAAAATTATATAAATAAATATAGATATTTATAGTTGAAAGAACAAGCATATTTCTATATTGATGTTAATTCTAGACATATATATAAACTGAGTTACCAAATAATAATACTTACGTTTTAAAACAACCAACACAAATATTTATGTAACTAAACACGTGCACACGAGAACTCCGAACCAACTACTCTGTACGGTTACTAAATCAGTACTGCATAGGCAACGGATTACTCGTTCAAATCAAGCGATTTTACTTCTTTCAATACAACGTTAAATTCAAACGACGATGAAACGCACCTAGAGCGGTTGAGGTACCTGACGACAGTAACGGTAACCGCGTGAGGTGCGTTGTGGGCAGTGAATGTGTTAAGCACTGAGTAACAACGTCTACCTGTCGTACTACAGCCTATTGGTATATTGTACAATGTAGTTGTAATTTCTGTGTATAAATAATAAAGCCAAAACATTGCTTATTTATCTGAATAAACACGATACCTTGAGTTAGTACAGATCTGACAAATAAGATACTTGTTCAATAAAAATTTTTATCCTTAAACAATTTTTAATTGAAGGTGATTACTCGTGAATCGCACCAATTTATATTGTTACGGGGGCAAATTTTTATGAGACTATCTTACTTTTTTACATATTTACATGGGCGAAGGATACACAATAAAAATGACCCCGGTAAGAATTTACTGCTAACATTTTACATGGTTGCCGCTACCGTTTAGTTCAATTTTTAGATTAGTCACCTTTAATTGAAAATTGTCCGACTATCGATAGAAATTTGTGGAAGCTACCGAACGATTAAAAAGGCCAATCTTACAGAATCCACCAATTAGAAATACTAATGGTAGCTGGACAAGAAGCAATATACAAAAGGCCAACAGGTTTGCTGACCTTCTAGAAAATACTTTTCAACCAAATAAAGAACAAGAACTAATTAACTGGGAGTGCCTGATCAAGATGAAATGAAGATTAGCCCTGTAACTCCAAAAGAAGTATATTTAGAAATAAAAGAAAATCCAAACAAAGCTCCTGGATTTGATCTAATTACTGGGGAAGTGTTGAAGCAACTTTCAAGGAAAGCTATAATAAAATTTTAAAAACACCTTTTATAAACGCTTCCTTTGGGCTGAGGTACGTACCAAAGATATGGAAGGTGGCAGAAATTATAATGACACTACTGTCATGTATAAATTATACGAAAAATTACTTTTGAAGAGACTAAAACCGATTATAGAGGAAAAAATCTAATTCCTAATTATCAGTTTGGGTTTAGAGCAAGCCACTCACTGATAGATCAGAAGCATAGAATAACAGATATAGTAGAAAAAGCTCTAGAAGAAGAAAAAGTCCGTTCCGCAATGTTCTTCGATGGCTTTTGACAAAGTGTGGCATGACGGATTATATCATAAAATAAGATGCTACTTACCAAAACAATATTCTAAACTACTAGAATCATATATATCAGACAGATACTTTCGAGTTAAATATAAGGAAGTATATTCAGAATTAAGAGAAGTTAAAGCTGAAGTTCCACAAGGAAGTGTCCTGGGGCCAGTGCTATACCTGCTCTATACCAGAGATTTCCATCATTAGAACCTAACACAATTGCGACATTTGCAGGCGGTACATGCATTCTAGCAGTCGGACAAAACCACGAGGATGCAGCAACCATGCTACAGAACTCTGTTGAACAAATTAACATCTGGACCAGGCGATGGCGTATCAAACTAAACGAAACAAAATCTGTTCATGTCAATTTTATTAACAAAAGAGAACAATATATCCCAGTTAGTATAAATAGAAACCAAATACCTTATGCAAATACGGTAAAATATTTGGGTGTGACATAAGATTTCACGCTACATTGCAAAGCACATATGAAGAAAAAAAAAAGAGGAATTAGAAATTAAGTTCAAAAAGGTGTACTGGCTGATGAGAAAAAAATCTACTCTGTCTACTATCCACTACTTATAGCAAATTATTATTATTACAAGCAAGTCCTTAAACCGATATGCACATATGGAATATAGCTATGGGGCAGTACAAAAGAAAGTAACATCCAAATTATACAACGATATCAGAATAAATTATTAAGGAACATCTTTAACGCTCCATGGTACTTCAGAAACTGTGATCTTTATCGATACCTTTAGATGGATACGGTTATCCAGACAATAAGTAAGTTTGCCGAGAGTCATGAACAAAGGCTCTTCAACCACGTGAATGTCGAGGCCATCAAACTCCTAGACAACGCCAACCAGATAAGAATACTTAAGAGAACGAAGCCGTTTGAGTTAGTGCTATAAGTGAGTAAAAGTGAAAAAGCAGAGCAAAGTGCGGTTAAAGTGTACACGTTAGCTAGTAGTACTATAATGTATTAGAGCCTAAGGAATATTGCTGAATGTAACCTTAGATAAGTTTTTTGTAATATTTTGTATAAAGAACTAACTTGCTTATTGATCATAGTGAATGATCAGATAGCAATAATCATAAGATTCCTGTTGTATATATTAATTGAGTAGATGATAAATTACACTTAATATATACTAAAAATTAAACAATGAAGAAAGAATAAATTACTGGAGCACATACCTGCCCATCTTTGTTTGCATCTGCCTTAAATTTGAGTCCCTCCCAAATTGTAATCATATCGTCGAAAGTTTTCTTATACTGCGGCGTACCGTTTGCCCATCCACGTAAGGAGCAAATTTTCTAAAACATAAAAATGTAATAAATACTTTTATACACTTTATTTCTGTTTTTAAGTACTCAATTTATAATACCTCAAAAATATGTCGCGGTATTATGTCACCGTAATACGAATTTATAATTAAAAAATAATGCATTGCTACTTAAAAAATTAAATTTAGCATTTAAACCAAAAAGATTTAGTGTCTGCATTCATATAAAACCTAACAAACAATAACAATTGCTACAAAAACTGTGATCAAAAGTAAGCTAACAGACCTCAGCTTAACCCTTTCACAGGCAGTGGGAAGTATAATTCCCACTATTAAAATATCACGTCTACAGGTAGTGTACATCGATTTTCCCACCATTTGATGTTGCTGCCACCTAGTAGTGATATCAGTAAATCAATAAAAAATGACTTCTTCTTCTTCTTCCTTTATTGGATAATATCCCAGGGGATAATTTGCCCAGCTAATTTAGGGGAGATATTCTATAAAAAATTACTACAAAGCTGTGGTACAGATATTTACATTATCATTCATACTTATGTTTGAATATAATACGTTGTTTTGACATTTTTTTTTTTGTAAAGTTGTGTTCTAGTTTGGAATAAATTGATTTCCAATAAAGCAATTTTCTATATTTTCCCAAAGAAAATTAAATAAAGCCATTTAAAAAACGGATTATCAAATGCCAGAGATGTTTAAGTTTTGTTATAAAGAAATTAATTTATTCTTATTTTGTTTTTATTTCATTTTAATAACTTCCTATAAGCTTTCTCAATTTTATACTTCCATGTTTGGTATAGTTTACTGAATCAAATCCATATGAATCTAAATTATGTCTTAACTATACTTTTTGTTTATAATCAGCTAAGAGAAAAACTATGAAGGTTCCGAATGCCAATCATTAGACGTCCGTAAATTTTAATTAATAATATTTAGATCTGTTAAAACGATAACAAACGACAACACTGCCAGACTTTCGATAACTCTAATAAGTAAAATTTTTATACTTCTTAACGTTCAAATATCGGATTATAAACGGACCTTAGATTACATGTTTAAGGATATTTAAAAAAAAATTAGTATCTCTATTTTTAGAAAACTGAGGCTTGTATACAAAATTCAATATCGTTCTCAGCTCTTATACGTTCAGATATATCGCAAAAAGTCGTGATTAAGGTGGACGTCCAATGCTAGCATTTAGCATATGTAATGGAAGTCCGTTTGATAACCGGATATATATATATATATATATATATATATATATATATATATACAGTGTGTCCGTAAAAATTGGAATAAATTCGATATTAAGCTGATTTCAAAAAAGTATAATATTCGGGTCTAATGGATTTATAATTTGAAAGAAATGCGCTTAGAAAATAAATTAATTATTATCAATTGCAAAAAAATAGCCTACTTCTAGTTTTTGGTAAACTGTAATTATTTTTAGTAACGTTCAATAACAATTAAGTAGTACAATAATTGTATTAATTCGTGAATGTTCTGTATTATTGCTTAGAATTAATTTTAAGTAGAAATGAATTTGAGTGTAAAGCAAAGAATTGAAATACTCATGATGATTGGGTATGGAGACAAATCGCGAACTCAGATGGAAGTGTGTAATTTATTTAATGATCCAGAATATCCAGAAATACCCATTATGCAGTCAACAGTAAGTAAGATTGAAAATAAATTTCGAGAAACTGGTACGGTTGAAAATGCACGCAAATCAGGTCGTCCCTCTGTAAATTATGTTACAACATTAGATGTTCTACTTGCTTTTAAAGAAGATGCGCACACTTCTGTTCGTAAGGTTAGTAGTGATCTCGATGTTTGCAAAGCAACGGTACACAAAGTACGTAAAAGTAAGTAAAGTAAGTAAAATGCACAGTTGTACAGGAATTAAACGAGGATGATCCAGATAAAAGAATACAATTTTGGAAAATAATGATGGATAACAGCCACCGAAACCCGCTCTTGGTTCAAAATATTATTGTTTCTGATGAGGCTACATTCAAATTAAATGGCGAGGTCAACCGTTAGAATTGTATATAGGTACTGGGCAAAAAAAAACTCCAACTGGATGTGGGAACATCATACACAATAACCGCAAAAGGTAGACGTATGAGCTGGCACTATAAGAAATAAAATCATTGGACCCTACTATTTTGAAGGTAATTTAAACGGACCAGCATACCTTCAGTTTTTAAGTGGGTATCTCGTACCTACTTTAGTTAATTTATTCCCTAGTACAATTAATCTAAGAGGTTTTGATAAAAGTTTATGATTTCAACAGGATGGTACGCCTCCGCATTATGCTTTAGATGTTCGAAGGTACCTAAACGAAATTTTTCCGAACAGGTGAATTGGAAGACATTGACATATTGAATGGCCAGCAAGGTCGCCAGACCTCAATCCTTTGGATTATTTTATGTAGGGTCATTTAAAGAATGTTGTTTATAAGACGAAACCTGCAAATATTGGAGACTTAAAAACAAGAATTCGTAAAGAAATAAACAATATTTCTCAAGAAAGCATAAACAAGGTTCTACAAGAATTTGTACACTGTTTGGGTTACTGTCAAATACAATAAGGGCTACAATTCGAACATTTAAGATTAAGTCATTTATTAATTACTGGATTAGTTTTACGTTATTTATTATAATTTATTTATAATTTATTAATATTATAAATCAATAAAAATTAATTTTCTAAGCGCATATCTTTTAAATTATATTCGTTAGATCCCCAGTATTACACTTTTTTGGAATCAGCTCATTTTTATTGATCTAAAAATGTCTTAAATACAGGGTGTTACATTTAAAAAAAAAGCCGATGACGTCATCGCTGTAATGTGTATGACCTTGTATAATAAAATTTTATTGTAAAATGTAGAACAATAATTTAAAAATTGACGTGTTTTAGATTTTTTTAAAAAGGCTTTTCGTTTAGGAAATATCGAATTTATTCCATACTTTACGGACACACTGTATACAGTGTGTGAAAGCCAAATGGAATAAATTCATTATTAAGGTTACTGTACATATTTATAAAAAATCCCGAAACACGTCAAATTTAAATTATAACTTGATATTCTTTAACGTGAAAATGCAACCCCTACCTTCAACCCCCTTAGAATGACAGGTACAACCCCCAATTTTTAAAATAAGAAGTATAGGCTTGTGATATATCGTTTGAAAGGTCTTTTCATTCTTCATTTAAAAATGTTGTCGCTTTTAAGTTTATTAAGATTAATTAAGATAAAATAAATTAAAATCATGTGGTTACCGAAATTCGCTAAAATATACTCAAAACTTATTTCCCGTTTAGGTCTTGATAATGAGAAAGTGAACAAAAACCATAGCAATGTGGTTTTTAGATGGTAACCATTAAAAAACTTTAAAGAATTTCCGTGGCAACATTATTTTAACACGCATTAGTAAATTGTTTTATTTAAGTTATCAGTATTTTAATTTAAGTAAAAAGTTGGTTCAATTCAATTCTGAAAAATGGTTAGATTAACGGAAATGCATAAAACAACAGTTTTACAAATGATTGGTTACGGAGATAACACCCGAACACAACAGGAAGTAACTCGCCTATTTCATGAGAAATTTCCTAATTTACCGCCTATATCCCAAGGAACAATAAGTAAAATAGAGAAGCAGTTTTGCGAGTTTGGTAGTAATGTAAGGCAGATAAAAAAAGCAGCTGCCAGTGCACTGAGTGATGAACTCAAATTAGATGTGTTGCTTGAGTTTCAGGAAAATCCACATACATCGAATAGACAGGCATCCACTACATTCAATGCTAGCCATACATCGATAGTAAACATATTAAAAGAAAAAAAATTGCATCCCTATAAGATGACACTTACTCAGGAGCTCATGGAAGACGATTATGATAGGAGAACTTTTTTTTGCGAGCAAATGATGGACATTTTGGATAACAATATTATCCAATTAGAAGACGTTATGTTTTCTGATGAGTGTACTTTTTCACTTAACGGTCATGCTAATCGTCAAAATTGCCGCTACTGGGCCACGGAAAATCCTCACTGGATGAGAGAACACACTCAATACCCTTAAAAGGTTAATGTTTGGGCAGGGATTGTAGGAAACAATATCATTGGTCCCTTTTTCATTGAGGGCAACTTGAATGGCAACAATTATTTGGCACTACTTCAAAATTATGTCATTCCAACGTTGGCAAATTTATATCCTGATCCAGGAAACCCTCAAGTTCCAGCGAATACGATATGGTTTCAGCAGGATGGAGCACCACCACATTATCAACTTAATGTCCGGCAGTACCTCGATACAATATTTCCCAATCGGTGGATAGGGAGGCGAGGATCGATTGAATGGCCAGCGCGATCACCTGATCTTACATTATTAGATTTCTTTTTATGGGGATATGTGAAGAGCAATTTGTACAAAACTAAACCTTCTGATTTAAATGACTTAAAAGAACGAATAACGCTTGCGATTAGGTCGTTCACGCCTGTTATGTTAAATAATGTTAGAAGACAGTTTTATTTGAGATTAGGATGTTGCCAAGACGTTTGCGGTGAACATTTTGAACATCTACTTCATTAACATTTATAGTTCTTTTTCGTGTTCTACATTTTATTACGTTAAGCATTACATTTTAGTTTTTGATTGTATTGTAGCGAATTTCGGTAACCACATGATTTTAATTTATTTTATCTTAATTAATCTTAATAAACTTGAAAGCGACAACATTTTTGAATAGTGAATGAAAAGACCTTTCAAAGGATATATCACAAGCCTATACTTCCTATTTTAAAAATTGGGGGTTGTACCTGTCATTCTAAGGGGGTTGAAGGTAGGGGTTCCATTTTCACGGTAAAGAATGTCAAGTTATAATTTAAATTTGACGTGTTTCGGGATTTTTTATAAATATTTACAGTAACCTAAATAATGAATTTATTCCATTTGTCTTTTACACACTGTATATACTATGATGGTTTGTATAATGCACCTTTAAAATAACTGTCTGTCATTTTATTCAGATTAATCCGTAAAATAGTCGCTATTTTGAATATGAAAGGATAAAATAAAAAAGAAAAATATTCTGGAAGGAAAAATTTATATAATTGCCCACAAAAAAAGGATTTGTATTATTATTAAAAACAGCCGATCATACTTTATTAAAAAATTCCAAATACCAAGAGCTTAAATATTTGAAATTGTATACTACATGAATATTTTAGATTTATGGTTGTTTATCTGGCTTAAAATATTCCGTTGTAAAAGCAGAATTAATGCAACTGAAGCAATAAATACCTTCTGCTTTATAAATTAAAATCTAGGAACGTAATTTCGATATTTTTAAAATGCAACTAGAAATTCCTTGAATTCAGCGGTTCTCAACACAAAGGAAGAGACTAGAGACATTAATATTTAAAGAATAAGTGATAAATGCAATAGAAATTTAGTTGTTTTAAAGCTGTGACTTGTATTCAAAAAAGTTTTGCCATTTTGATTCAAAAATTTTCGCTACTACGTATTCTAAATTGAAAATATGTTCATACACATAGTTTTTGAATGAACGAAGAGTAGTTGCATGCTAAGATAAAAATTTTAGCTTAAGGTAAACCCGGGGAAGTGTGATTGTGGGGCAAGTGTAACTATACTATATAAAATGTTCTACAATTTAGGAATGCCAGCGGCATCTTGTGAGTAGAAACATAAGTTCTTGAAACAGCGATCTATGCAAATACGCAGTTTGTAGAAAACAAGTAATTTGATATTTGACCGTTGGCGTATGTTAGTACGAATTAACTTGTTGGTGTTAGTGTGCAGACTTTGTTTACAAATTTGTGAGAAGAGAGTATTAGATAGTAAGTAAATATTTTGTGGTATGCAGGATTGTTTAACAACCATATTATTACGTTGCATGTATTAAAAAAATTGCCAATTTAAATTTTTAACTAAATTATGACTTAGGTCACACTTACCTCGTTTATATTGCCTACTAGGGTAAATGTGATTACGTGTACTAGGGCAACTGTGAACTTGCAAAACTATCTTTTAATTTTTAATTCTAGATTGAACATGGTGAGAAACTATAAATGGAAATCGGATCAAGCAACCAAATATACCCAAGATGAAATAAAAACTCCATTTAAGGATAACACTCCTGGGGAGTGGTTCGGAAGTTTTAAAAGACGTCACCAACTTAGCATAAAGAAACCCCAAGCTGTGGAGTACTCTAGAAAAAAAATGACAGATCCTTTTATCATCCAAGAATATTTTGATATTCTCAAAAAAACTTTAGTTCAGCTAAAATTAGACGAAAAACTGCAACTCGTGTGGAATATGGACGAAATATCCATTTCTCACGACCCCAAAAAAACCGAAGTCATAGGAGCTAAAGCTAAACCAAGTTCCAGAACTACTTCCGGTCTAGAAGGAGTCAACACCACGGTTCTTTCAGTAGTGTCTGCATCAGGGACGAAGGCACCACCACTAATTATATTCAAGGGAAAAAAAATTTTGGATTTCTGGCTACCAGATAACAAGAACTCATTTCCGGGAACTGCTTATGCAGCAAGTCCCAATGGATGGATGGAGATTGACGAATTTGTAATTACTTAAAAAAAAAACGTTTATTCTTGCATTGCCCCGCAGACGTTCTTAGATCACCAGGAACACTATAAAGCCTTTATGAAGACGACACTGTAATAGCGGCCAAGCACCGAAATGTAGACATAGCAGTAAACAACCTGCAAACCGCCTTAGACGAAATCGAGGAGTGAAGTATGAGATGTAAAATCGCCATAAACTTCGACAAAACGCTAGCAGTGCTATTGAAAAAGAAACATCAGCTACTAGAGGAATAACCAACTGTACAGAACAATCAAATCGAGTGGAAAAGCGAGACCAAATACTTGAGAGTCATCATGGATAAAGGACAGGCATTTAAAAACAACTAAGACGCCACAGTGCAAAAAGTTAACATGGTTAAAGCATCCATTAGAGGACTTACAGCCAGAAAAACAAATTTAGAATAAAAACCAAGATGAAATTAATTAACAGGATCATTCTTTCGATACTTACATAGACATCTCTCGAATGGGGACAAACCTGTAATACTACAAAGAGGATTCAAGCAGTTCACAACAGCTGCTTAAGAAAAGCTGTCAACATCCATATATATGCAGCAATAATATACGCTTTATACAAAGGGATCTACAACAGGTCATTGTGACAAAGATAATGAAGGATATGGCCATGATTAAATTCGCAGCACTGAAAAACCACCCTAATCCCATACTGCGAGAGATCATAGGAAATAACGCTTTTCACCGTTAGAAACATAAGAGGTCTAAACAACAAGTTGTAGTGAAATAAATAAAGAAACCAAATAAAATCAAAGACAAACAAAATAAAAAGTGGCGAGAGAAAACAAAAAAAAATACGGAAGAGAAAATTAAAACAAATAAAATTACTAGAGAGAAACACAAAACCCCAGAGAGAAATAAACCAACAGAGAATATTTCGTGGCTGTAAAAATTCGATAAACACTGCAGATCGCGGCACTGTGTGGGCTCCAAGGGGAGAGGACCAAAATAACACCAATAGGACCCTCACATAGACATTCTACCAAGAAAATAACCAAAAATATAAAAACCGGCTTAGGCCATCGAAAAAATTTTTAAAAAGCTTTTTAAAAAAAAATACGGCAAAATCCAACAAAAAAATATATAAAACACAAAAAACCCGAGCAATTAGGGCCCAAACACTTAGGCACCAAGTCTCCGAACCGGATGTTGGACTTCTATTACCCGGGACTTCCACATACAGAGCATTTGACTGATAGTTGTGCCCCTATCACGCATCAGAGTGCTATAGGGGACAAAAGGGATGGTCTGGAGCATTGGAGCGCGGTAGAGTGACTCCTGTCTTTAACTCGAGTTAATACACCTCGCTCCAATGAATTGTTACACTTGAACGTAATTCTTAGGGGTGAATATGTCTCACATTTTGATTTGTTGCCGAAAATCAAAATCGAAATTTTATGCTATAGATTTTAAAGATTAGGCTCTGACAATGCAAATTCCATAGTGTCCGCTTAATGAGAGTGATAAATTTTATTGATCTTACGAGAATCGTGTAAAATGGCAAAAATGGCAAAATTTATTTATTTGACAGCTCTATAGAAACCGATTTTTGTAGCAGATTGCAGCAAAATACAAACACTGAGTACGCAAGCTGGACTCTCTACCTTTGAAACAGATTTAGATTTTTAGCGATAGGACACTCTGACCAGACGGTAAAGATATCGAATCTTTACCGTCGAGTTGATACAATTTATAGCTCCTGGCTCTTTAGCTCCTTATTTCCTGGCGAATAATCTTTAAAATTCAAATCAGGTGAACGAGGAGGCCATTCAATACTATCTAATCTACCAATCCATCGCTGGGAAATGTCTGATCTAAATAACGTCGGACATTTATACCAAAATGACCTGTAGCTTCGTCTTGCTGAAACCGTATCATAATAAAATTGGCTTCAAACTTTTTTTCGGGGCAGGAATAATTTCGTTTCAGTATGATTTAATAAATATTGTTTAATTAATTTTCTTTTATAAAAATGGCTTAATTAACTGAGTACCTACTATATCCGACTATACATTTAATTTTTGTGGTTTTTGAGTATAGTTTTTAAGTATCTAGTTTGAATTTACCTCACTCCAATACCTTAAATTTTGTCGTTTTTCGTTATCACACAGTGTAAATATTACTTTCTCGGAAAAACATCTTATTAACGAATTTGGAATTCGTTACTAAAGATCATAAGAAATCAGATCGATTATATAACAATTACTAGAAAGATTACCGAAATTCAATCTAAATTAAAACACAAACTGGAGCAGATGTTCCCTCAGATCATAACTTATTAGTCAGCGAGATCAAACCAAATAAACACTGACTGTATAGCTTCCCGATAATAGTCAAGCAATCATACACGAGATAGAAAAAAAATTCGAAAAATCGGAAGAAATACATAACATAGAAGACCAGTGGAATCAGATCAAAACCATTATGCAAGAACAAAAAGTATCAAACTATTAATAAATGCAAACAACAATGGATGACCGATGAAATATTGCGACTAATGGAAAACAGACAAAAACAAAAAAAGCACTGAAGAATACAACAAAATCAATAAAGAAATCAGTAGGAAAATCCGGAATGCAAAAGAAAAATTATACAGCAGTAAATGTATTGAAATAGAAGAACTGCAGGAAAAGAATGACACTTTAATATATACAAAAAAGGTAAAGAAATAACTGGATCATATAGGTTAACTTCAAGTAGTTTACTTGATAGACAAGGAAATGTCATAGTCAATGAACCATACAAACTGAAGAGGTGGAGGGAATATATTGAGGAACTGTTTGATGACGAAAGAACAAAAATACAAATTACAAGTATATCGACTGGTTCAAACATAAACTTCGATGACATGGAAAGAGCTATACAACTATTAAAGAATAGGAAAGCAAGCGGTGTAGATGAAATTCCCAGTGAAATAATTAAACTACTCGACGATAAAGGCAAGCATTCTATTTTAAACCTCTTAAATAAAATATACAAAACAGGGCATATACCAATAGACTAGCTAGTGTCAATATTTTTAACAATACCGAATAAAATAAACGCTAAATAATATAGTGATCATCGCACTATCAGTCTAATGAGCTATGTACTGAAGATTTTCACAAGAATACAACTAAGCGAAACACAGTTTGGTTTTAGAAACAACCTTCGAATCAGAGAAGCATTTTAGTTAGTTTGTAGGTCCTGGTTAAAAGATGTAGGAATATAGAACAGCCAGTATATATGCGTTTTATCGACTTTAAAAAAGCCTTTGACCGGGTTACTCACGACAAAATGATAAGTGTCTTGAAACAGGTGAAAATTGATGACCGAGACCTCCGTATTATCAAAAATTTGTATTGGCATCAATGTGCAAACATACGAACAGGAGAGAATACGACAGAAGCAATGATAATACGACGTGGAGTAAGGCAAGGGTGTATTTTATCGCCTCTACTTTTCGTGTCTATTCCGATTTTATTTTTAAAGAAGCCTCAGATGAAAATGCAGGCATTAAAATCAACGGGATTAATGTCAACAATCTCAGAGACGCAGAAGACACGGTGCTGATTGCAAACAACGAAAAAGAACTGCAACTACTTATAAACAGGGTGACCGAAACATGTGTGAATATGGGCTTAACACTTTTAAGTCAAAACTTATGGTTGCCAGCAAAACAGCGTTAGAGTTAGAAAGAATCCACAATATCACTTATTTGGGCACCAATATTAACAATATCTGGAATATAAGCCAATAAATAGGAAATGGCATTGAAAAAGAGAAGAGCTGCCTTCTATAAATAAAGAAAATTATAGTTATTAGTGATATTACATTAAACCTTAAGATAAAATTAATATACTGCTATATATTCTTCACATTGCTGTACGTCATGGAGATCTGGACTATTACAGAAGCACTAATGAAAAAACTTGAGGTCTTTGATATATGAATTTATAGACGAATATTGCGCATAAGTTGGGTTGATTGGATAACAAATAAAATAGGTTTACACCGAATGAAAAAGAGAATAGAAATAATAAAAACACTAAAAATTCGAAAATTACAATATTTCGGCCATATAATGAGACATCCAGAGAGGTATAATCTTCTGCACCTCCAAATACAGGGCAAGCTCGCCAGAAGAAAAGGTCCAGGCCAAAGAAGCAAATCCTGGCTGCAAAATCTCCGAGAGTGGTATCAAGAGACATCCTCCAATCCGTTTCGAATTGCCGTAAACAAAGTTATTATTGCCAATATGATCACCACCGTTTGATAATCGAAAATAATACTAAAAGAAAAAGAAGATTAACGAATTTCTCATCATTTACAATTGTATTCATCATTACCTTAATCAACTGTAATCTATAGTCGCAGTTATCTTCATTTAATTTTTGCAACAATTGGATTTTGTATGGTTTAAATGAATGCTTATGTAATACATTAAAGACTAAAAAAAAAACGACATCATGTATTTATGCAGGGCTGCGTGAGGATGAATATGGATCTACAATAAAACTCTGGTCTGTCTATTCAAGCGCAATCTTTTACTCGTCCAGTTTTGTACCGTCGCCTTATAGATAAGAGAATGGTTTGGGAAAGTATCGTTACACAAGTTGGCTTCTTTACTAGAAGAATTTTTTCTATTGCCATAGTCCCTTATATTAAAACATTAACCCGATCTTTTTCATTAAAAATCATCTTTAACGTAGTGTTTTTAAAAACACATCAAAAAAACTGTCTGCTTTAGACTTCAGTCTAATCAAGATATCCTTAGTGATTTATATGATCCCAGCTTAACTTTCTTAGATCTTTATAATTAAAATTCATTGTTTTTAAATATAAAGATTATTAAACCCTCATATAGCGATAATTTTCACATTAACATTAACTTATTATACTTAATACTTGCAAGCTTCGAGGAATCTGTGGCAATATATACCGATGCTCCGAAATGCAAGGATGGTGTGGAATGTGCTTTTTATATTCCCCCAAAAATATTAATTATTCCTATAAACTGAATATATATTCTATATTTAGTGCTGAAGCTATTGCAATCTACGAAGCGTTGACATTTTTATCACAGTCTACAATTGATTCTGCAATAATTATATCGGACTCCCTGTCTGTTCTAAATTCCTTGGTTTGGCAAAATACCCAAGTTACTCCTCTAATTATATCATATATACAATTAGAAAACTGATTGTAGAACTGCAAAAAGTTAACAAAAACATCAATTTTATGTGTGTTCTAGCACATATCGGTCTCAAACATAACGAGTAGGTATGTGAAAATGCTGGTAAAAAAAGTGTAAAAATGGTTTGACCAAAATATCTCAATATTTGAAACGAATATTGGTCACAACATACTTATACCAACCCTTATAGATACTGCAGTATACAAAATCAAATGCCGAATAAATCGTGGTTCCAGCCATATAATTATTCAAGAAAATATATCACAACTGTCACACATCTTAGATTTGGCCACGCCTGTTATCCTATGCATCTACATAAAATTCATGTTCTCGAAAATGATCTTTGTCAAAATTGTGGCAAAAAAGTGATTTAGATCATATTTTCTTCGAATGCCAAAAATATAAGGATAAAACAGATTAATTTATTCAACAATTACATAATCTTAATGTACATGCCACGTTTAACAGTCCATAGCGAAGCACTTGCCGGATTGAGTAAATAGCTGCTCAAGAGTTTGCTGTGGAACTCTGAGAACCTCATCATCTTGTTTTTATGTAAATATAGATAAAAAGTAAATAATACAAACAAAGTATAAGTATATCGAATTATATTATGTGTACCGTTTTTTGAACACAATTATGATGTTAAAAAGATACTACATATATTTAACTTGTATCATATTTTAATTTTTAGTTCTTAAAGCATATTATTTAGCTCTTCTTCGTTGTTATTTTATGGACTTTACGGTCATGTTGTAACTGGCTGATTGACACCTAGTCTATGCCAATAAACAAAATGTCCAAGACCCACAAACGGTTGTAGCGCCATTAGAAGAAGAAGAAGAAAAAAGCGAAAACGTAAGATGTAATAAGGCATTTCCAGACGTTTGGTCCACTTTATAAAACATTAATAACAGCCGGTTTCCGAAAGGCTGATCATTATCAAAATTAGGTAATCTACTGTTACCAGTCGATTAAATGCATTTTGAGTTGCAGAAACATCGATCAAACTTCAATCACATAACACACATTAACTAATCTAACAAGCAAATAATCGATGATTAACAGCCTGTCAGAAGTATTTTGGGTTTCCGAAACGCTAATTATCGTTTTATCTATGTCAAACTTCTGTCATACTAGCTTGTCAGGTAATCTGAGATTTTTGGACGATTAATCTTATAATCTTTGGTTATGTACTAATGGTTGTAAGTAAATAAAATAAAATCTATGGTTACGTTGTAAGATACATAAACCTAAGGTGTTTTATAAAAAGCTGTTGTTTAGAAAGAACCCAAAAATATTGTTACAAAAGTTCATTTTAAGAATTAAAGATGATAAATGACAAATTGGTAAACATTAACGAACGACACAAAATTATTAGTTAGTTAGGTTATGTTTGTTTGTTGATTTTCAGAATGCAGATTACACATAAACAGGAATGATGGTAAAGTGAAACAGCAACATTACTTTCTTAATTGAGAGCAAGATAAGGAACAATTCCTACAGAAATAATAAACGATTACAATCGATTCTACTGTTTCCATGTAAAATCGTATGTCAAATAATCTATAATCGGTGATCACGTAATTTTACCATAATTTTCGTTTCGGAAACCTATCGCTTGTTAACAATTGATCAAATTTGAAATCCCATGGAAAAATGAAATAAAGTATCTGGGGTTCCATCTACAGTGTAACTTGAATATGACAATTCAAATAAATGATATGATAGCTAAAGCAAACAAAGGAATTAATGTTATAAGAGCAATTTGTGGTACAAAATGGGGAGCTGACCCAAATATTCTTTTAAGCTTATACAAAGGGATAGTAAGATCTCATTTAGATTATGCAGCCAATCTTTTAAATCCTTGCAGTAAAAGTCTGATGATGAAGTTGGAACAAGTACAAAATGTGGCCTTAAGGATTATAACAGGTTGTCTACGTTCTACACCAATTTTAATATTACAAGCGGAATGTTCAGTATCCACACTAAAAATTAGAAGGGAAATATTGGCTTATAAGTATATATTGAAACAAATGTCTGAAAAAAATAACATAGTAATAAGAAGTTTAAATAAGTTAAATATATAAATGCAAATAACCAATTTTGGAAGAATAAAGCTATACCAGACTACTCATTAGCATATACGGACATACTCAAAAAATCAAAAAATATAATCCGATACAAAATTAATCCCATATATGAAGTAGAAAGAAAAATTCTTTTGTATCCTATTACAATATTAATAGCCTAGAATATGAAAAATATGAAATTGAATCTAATGAAATGTTTTTAGCAAAATATGGTGGAATATATAGTAATCATACCTATGTATATACAGATGGATCTATCGACCCACAAACAAACCAAACTGGATTTGGAATTTATATACCACAGATTAATTACAAATTTTCATCAATGCTCCATAATTACACACAAATCTGTACAACTGAAATGATAGCTATATATAAAGCTATCTCTGTGTGTATTGAGACGGGGATCATGAAAGCAGTTATCTTTGCGGATTCAAAAAGTGCTTTATCCAAAATTTCCAGTCTCAAATGGGATCAAATGGATTACGTAACCATAATGACCAAAAAACTATTGGTAGAAGCTAATATTATGAGATTCTCGATAGGAATAGAATGGGTACCTGGACATCAGGGGATTAAAGGTAATGAGGTAGCTGATAGGCTGGCGAATATTGGGAGAGAATTAAGAGTACCATATAATATAAAAAATGTTAGTACAGATATCTTTTGCGTTACAAAAAAAGACATTTTAACACAATTCTACAATGAATGGCATTCCCAAATTAAACATAAAGATCCAAACTATTGCAGATTGCAGTGTGATTTCCCCATAAAACCATGGTATGCCAAATGTGGGTATATGGGCAGAAATACCATAACAAATATTAATCGTTTACGTAGTGGACATTGCAAAACTCCTTGCTATCTCTACAAAATAGGTAAAACGGAAACACCGATATGTGAATGCGGAACCATTGGAACAGTGATCGATATCTTCTTTGAATGTCCCATAAACAAACACAAAAATATGGATCTGTATTTAGAACCAATAAAAGCAGGAATAGAGAGTCCAATATCTTTACATAGTATTCTATAAATAGTAATAGTAAATATAAATAATATTCTATAAATAAAATTCTATAATCATATATATATATAAAAATATATAGTTTATATATATATATATATATATATATATATATATATATATATATATATATATATATATATATATATATAAACTATATTATAAATAAGAGAAAGTTATAAAAATAATTATTAAATTCATCAAATTTTTTCAAATCGATCTATAAAATTTTTTTTTTATACTTGTCAAAATAACAAAATAAATCTAGAAAATATGGAAATATCCTAACATACAAAAATGTACGTCCTCAAAATCCTTAATCCTAACCGAAGGTAGCATTACCCATATACCTAATGTGACAATGTTTGGAGGCTACCCCCAAACGAGAAAAGTCTAATCTAACCTTAAATGAAGAAGATAAACAAATGGAAAAGCTAATCTTTCAGTATCACCCAGTTGTTAATTAGCAGTAAACAGTAACCTTAAATAAAGAAGATAAACAAATGGAAAAGCTGATCTTTCAGTATCACCCAGTTGTCAATTAGCAGTAAACAGTAACCTTAAATGAAGAAAATAAACAAATGGAAAAGCTGATCTTTCAGTATCACCCAGTTGTCAATTAGCAGTAAAAAGTAACCTTAAATGAAGAAGATAAACAAATGAAAAAGCTGATCTTTCAGTATCACCCAGTTGTCAATTAGCAGTAAAGTAAACAGAAGTAGAAATTTATCCCTGGTTGTGCATTGCCTACAGCAAGACGAGCATAACCTTACATGTACTGGGTAAATGATTATATAATCGAAACCCAAAAACAAACGAAGAAGAAGAAGATACTTGATTACGTGATTGGAGATTTGAATAACGTTTCGGAAACCGGCCGTTAATCAATTTAATTGTCTTGTTTAGTTAATTTTAACAAAATTACAAACTTGAAAAGATTTGAATTTGAAGTTCCAATTACCTTCAAGTATATGAGGAATAGTTACATAATAATTCTTCAATCAATGATATATAGTAGATTTATATTTTTAAAAATGTAGGGTATATAAATATATAGCCATAAATTATATAAGGGAAAAATAATAAAATACGGAATGAACTACAAATATTTACTTACGTCAATAGCAAGCTCGAAATCCTTCCTATCGATGGTCCCGCTTTGGTTTACATCTGAAAACCAAATTCATGTGTCAATAAAAATGGGTAAAACATATTTGTTTAGTACTATGTTATCTGGTTTTAATGTTGCTAAACAAATATAAATTGAATTTTAATTAAAATTCGTTTAACCGAAAATATGTTTGAAACGTACGAGTACATCTCTTTAAGGTCCCTCCAACAAAAATTATATGTTATACAGAGTAACAGTAGTGTCAACAGACCAAATGTTATGATTTAAAAGGTAAAAGGATATGATTTATATATATATATATATATATATATATATATATATATATATATATATATATATATATATATATATATATATATATATATATATATAGTAAACTCTTAAATATTGGGGAAATCTGCAAGAAAGACTCTAATGTGTATCAATTGTTTCGCCGAACGTTTTCGCCAAAGAGAATTAATTTGGCTTCTTCAGAGCTGAAAGAGAATAAATTATAATTAGCTACCATATATTATCTATTAAAACATTATTGATCTTACCGTAACTTAGAATTGTAGAGTTAGAATATTAAAAAACTTTGCTAGTAACATAGTGGTGTTTTTTGTTACTATGTGCAAAAAAAGTTTTTTGCAAGGTTTGAAATGTATGATAGCTTTGAACTTGACATGTAAAGGCTTACCCAAGGTTATATATATATATATATATATATATATATATATATATATATATATATATATATATATATATATATATAAATATATATATATATATAAGAGTAAGGAAAAAGAAGTACTATGTGAAAAAATATATAAATGTTTTGGATGGGTTGGAGTCAATAAAAGGGGCTATTGGTTAACTATTTTTTATCTCGAGCTTTTAATTGTGTTTACAATTATTATCAAAAGTTGCTAAAAAATACAAAATATCTTCCAAAGTTGAACTAGAAAGAAAAAAAAATGTTTGTTAACTCACCAAATAAAATTAGTTTGGTTAATAAAGTTGCTGCTAACATATTTCAAAAATAATTATTATAAAAATGTTCTTATCTAATAAATGTTTCTCTGAAATTTATAATAATTTTAAAAAAGTTTCTTAACACAAAAATAATTGAATTTATAAATAAGTTAGAATAGAGACCAATTACAATTAAGCCTCAATGTCATAAATGCCAACTTAAAATATTTATTTTTGACAATTATATTGCCAAAATTAAAATTTTGTTAAAAATTCTTTTTTGTTTAGTAACAAAAAAAAAAAGATTTATTTACCATTGATAGATATCTGAAAAAATGTAATATATGGAAAATTAAATCAAAATGTGATATTTTTTTTCTTGATGTATCTAGATTTTTGTATTATAATATTGGAATAAAAACGTGACTTCGTTTGAATTAAATACCTATTTTACGATTTTCTTGCCTTTTTTATTATTTTTTTGTAAAATCATTAAGTTAGAAGATACAGCAACTTTTTTAAATGTAGTATTACATTTTTAAAAATATTCAGTTTTTTAATAACTATCAATTAGGTCCTATCCAATCAATAAATGAGAAATCGAGAACGTTACGGCCTTCTCCAGCTGATTCTCCAAGGGAAGGTAAATGGTAAGAGAGGACCGGGAAGAAGACGCATTTCCTGGCTTCAAAATTTACGAAAGTGGTATAACACGACTACCACTGAACTGTTCCGCGCTGCAATAAATAAAGTAAAGATAGCCGTGATGATCGCCAACATCCGGAACGGATAGGCACTTTAAGAAGAAGAAGATCAATTAGGTACAGAAAATATATTAATTTAATTTAAATAGTATTCAAAATGACCCCAATTTCTGTATCTAGGATCTACATTGTTTAAACTATAAATACCGAATATTATGACAACTCAAATGGCTCTATCAAAATACATTAGCAGCTTCTAAAATTCGATTTATTGTTAAATTAAAATTTGAATTTAAATTGTTTGTCTGATATTTTAGAAAAACTGTAATAATTGTTCATTTTCTGTCAAACCACTATTAAGACAGAAAACAGCAAATCTACTTGTCTACTTAAATAATAAACTTGCTATCTGTTAATTGTATTATTTTAAAATCCACAACATCCATTTAAACATGTATAACTAGACACTGATAATGGAATATGGATTCCGAAAACGTTCTGTCTTTATGACATTGCCCGATTTGGTTTTTTAATTATACTTATCATCATCATCTTCCAGCCCTATTTTCACATCCATTGTTGGATATAGGCCTCCTCCAAACGTCTCTAGTTCTCTCTATCTCTAGCTGCTGCAATCCAGTTTGTTTCTATTCTCCTTAGGTCGTCGGTCCATCGGGTGGGTGGTCTGCCTCGACTTCGCTTGTCGGCTCTTGGTCTCCACTCCAATAATCTCTTCATCCATCTTCCTTCTTCCATTCTAGCAACATGTCTTGCCCACCTCCACTTTTGTTTATTGATTCGCAGTATAATATCGTCTACGCCAGTTCGTCGGCGTATCTCCTCATTTCTCACGCGATTTTTCAAGGTCAGGCCCAGCATTGATCTCTCCAATCGCCTTTGTGTTAACCTCAGTTTTTCGGCAGTAGCTTTCGTTAAAGTTAGGGTCTCTGCTCCGTAGGTCAAGACTGGTAAGATGCATTGGTTAAATGCCTTCCTTTTCAGGTGAATTGGGGTATTTGTTTTAAAAATGTCTCTCATCCTTCCATATGCCGCCCATCCCAACGTGATTCGTCTATTTAGCTCGCAGGTTTGGTCGTCTCTGGTTATTCTAATTTCATGACCCAAGTATGTGTATTTATCGATTAATTCTACCTTGTTGTTATTGATCTGTATCTCTTCGCTGGAAACCATATTGGTCATCATTTTGGTTTTCTCGAAATTTATCTCCAGCCCAGTTTCTTGTAGTATGTCATTCAGTTCTTGGAGCATGTCTTTGATCTCTCCCAGATTATCTGACAGAAGCACGATATCGTCCGCAAAACGTAGATGGTTTAATCTTTCTCCATCGATGGATATTCCTTTCTGTTGCCATGTTAGTCGTTTAAATGCATACTCAAGAACGGTAATGAACAGCTTTGGTGACATGGTATCACCGTGCCTGACTCCCCTTTTTATTTTTATTTTATTAGTTGCTGAATGTAGACTTATGGTTGTTGTGGCATTTTCATATATATTTTTAACTATATTACAATATCTGTGGTCGACCCTGCAATCTTGTAGTGCTCTTAAGATGGACGGTAGTTTCACTGTATCAAACGCCTTTTTAAAGTCTACAAATATCAATGCCAAGGGACGGTTATGTTCGTTAGTTTTTTCTATCAGGGTTTTTAGGCACTGCAGTTGATCGTTTGTGCCGTAATTAGAGCGGAAACCGGTCTGTTCCCGAGGTTGGTAAAAATCCAGCTTTGTCTTTAATCTGTTCGTTATTATTCGGGTGTATAATTTATAAAGATGGTTAAGAAGACTGATTGGTCTGTATCTTTCCAGGTCTGCTATATTTCCCTTCTTGTGTAAGAGTACAGTTATTGAATTATTCCACTTTGTTGGGATATTTTGATTCCATAGTCATAGATTAAAGAGCTTTTGAATTTTGGTTATCAGTACTGAGCCTCCTATCTTTATCGCTTCCGTGACGACACCGTCCTCCCCCGGAGCTTTGTTATTCTTCATGTTTTTTAGAGCCTTGTAAATTTCGACTAGGAGATTTCTGGGATATTTTCGGAACCCTGATTTTGAACCTTCCTCTGCTGATATTCAACTATATCTAGAGTCGATCGGTTGCTATATAATGTCTCATAGAATGATTCTACAATTTGTAACAAATGTTCTCTGTTTGATGTGATGTTGCCATTTCTATCCTTGAGTTTGACTATTTGTTTATTTCCATTTGTGAGTTTGCGTCTCATTAATTTCATACTCTTATTTTCCTCAATGGTTTTGATGATTTTCTCATCTTTGTATTTTCTTAGGTCTTTTCTGATTTCTCTTGATACTTCCTTGTTTAATTATGCTTATACCTTTTATTAAAGGATTTTAAAAAAAATTTTGTATTATTTTAGCTTAATATTTAAAAATCTCGCTGTATATTATAAATTAGTAATTTTACAAACAAATACTAGAAAAAACAAAAGTTATAAAATAGATATTTCATTATTGACGTCCCGTTTTTAATCCAATTTCAACTTCAAAAAAGTTGAAGGGAGTTGGTGGGAGAGGGAAAGTTTGGAGACCCTTCAAAAATCTAGAAAAATTAACAAAAACATTTTTTGCTACTAGCGTGTTAACATGGCATGTTAACACATAACATAAATTAAAAAAAAATTTAAACCATTTTAAAGAAGACCGGAGATTTCTAAAATAATTTTAAGACAACTTAACACAATTCATGTAGTCCGAATATGGTTCCATGCTTCCTAAGGTAACTAGAAGCTCTTTAAAGATAGCGCCTTATAATTAATTTATTTTAAATACTTTAAGCATGCTGCTATTAAAAAAAAACGAAAAAACTGGTATGATTCTTTATACTCCAGAGTTGAATCGATTCGATCAAATATGAATTTCAAGTACCGGTCATATCCCTCCATTTTGGGTATGGCGACTGTTATTTTAACTCACAATGTTTTAACTTTTAAGTCTTTTACTTTTAAGCATTCGTTATACTAGATTATTAAATTTTCAGGTGTTCTAAACCTAATAGGTACTCTTACTTTAAATCGGTTGGACATATTTTCAATTGGTCGTCACGAGAATTAAATTTGCTTTTATGTATACCCAAACACAATAATGTCAAGAAAATCCGGCGACGTTACTGGCGTAGCAACTAGATCGAGACTTTCAATTAATTGATCTTCGCAGTTATTATCAAGAAAGTCTCGTAGATTCCTGCTAAAGTGGCCGGAGAGCAGTTATGCAGAAATCATAAGTTTTGCCGAATATTTAAAGGCACATCATCTAACAAATCAGGTAAAACATTTTAGAGGAAATGTAACTAATCAGCAGCATTTAAACGATCAGGCAATTCCACAGGTCCAAGTAGATAATCGTCAACTAGTCCTATCCTAACGTTTATGCTAAACCTATTCAGATACTTAAATTTTTGAACAACATGGGGATTATCACCAAAGTATGAATAATAATATGTATTATGCACATTAAAAATTCTATCTTTTGTGAATGTAGCTTCATCACAAGTAAATGAACAAGCTTAATTTTGATTTTTCTGATTTTGTAACCCTCTAGCGAATTCTTCACGAGCAGTAAAATCTCCTCGTGGTCATGCTTGTACCTTTGTAAAATAAAAAGGATAAAATTTCGTTGTATAAGATATTTCTTATGAAAAATTTTAAAATTGTTTGATACATGACAGATAGTCTTCGAACGCTAATTTCATAATTTTCCTTAACTTCCATCAAAATAATAGCTTCGTGCGATGCTCTTGCATGTCACCTTGGTTTATTAGTTTTTGGGGGACCACTGAACCTGTTTCTCTTAATCGTTGATGAAGAACTGTAAATGTTTAGTAAAAGGGATACTCACGATTGGGACATTTTTCAGTGTATCTACGGACTATTATGTATTAGGAGATTAGCTGAGTCCCTGTAGTTTTTTATTTAATAATTAACCCACTTTCATAACTATCGAATAAAATATTATTTTAGTATTTAACATAACGACATAAAGTGGTTGGCGAAGCTTAATCATCTCTTTATAAGGATAATTTATACTTAATAGTTTCCGCCAGAAACCGTTCAAATCAGATATTAAGACTTTTTTTAGAAATTTAGGACTATCGGCGTGTGGTTCAAACTCACTGTCAGCCTGAATTTTGGAATGCCATAGCATGGTAATATTATTGTCATCATAAATTATAATCCTGCAGTTTCTCATAAGAAGATGTGTATACCCTTCAGCGTAACCTAACATTCAAATATTCTCTCTAGTTGCCCCTTAGTGAATTTTAAATACTTCCGTTATGGTAAAGAAAATGCACATTATTCTTAGTCGGAATCTTTTATACGGTTATGAAACTGACTTTACAATCACGAAAATTAGTTTTGATAAGAATATTTAATTCTTTCTTAATAAATTTACTATTTTGTATTTAACTTTACAATATAAAATTTCTGACGTATAATTAAACAAGTTCAAAATCTCTGTTTAAAGTCTCTAATGTCTATTATTTTTTGTAGACTTAAATATGGAGGACGTCACTAAATTGGTACCACAGTATCTCCATCTCCATTTTTCGTTGACCTAGGATAAAATTTCACTGATAATTCGGGTGTTGTATCAATCTGTGAAATTTTGTAGAAAATCGAATTAAATATCGAAAGTTTTCCCTTAAACCCACGATACACAAATACCGGTATGCTACTCAAGGAATAGAAATGAGTACTCCGACGCGCATGATGTCACCTGCGAAGCAACAGTACAGGGTACTACGGTGTTCGAGATGTAGGATTCCCTGTCCCGGTAGATGTATGTGTTCATCGTGCGGTAGATGAATTGTTTTTACAAATTAATCACCCCTGTGATAAGTTTTTAAATATTTTTGTTTTTGCAGATCCTTCATATTTGAGTTAACTTGCCCGAAACCATGTAAATGATCATGGTTTTATTATTGACATTAAAATAATCAACAAGGATTACGTTGAAGCGCTACAACTTCAGAATTGACAATTGCGCATAAATTGACACTACATCAGATCTGATTAAAAGGCTCTGTGAGGCAAAGAGTGAGACCTGCAGTTCAATTATTACCAAATTATGTGGCAAAAGCTATTGGTTATGCTGAAGAAAATGGATTTATGCCAAAAATATGGATAGTTACTGAAAAGAAGCTGCTGTAATTGCTCAGCTATTTAATGATTGGTTTGATCTATTAAATTTTCGATGTAAGTTCGTTGCCAATTTTTCAACACGAAATACATATGGTACAGATTTAGATAAGCAGTCACGTTTACTGGATGAAATGTCAGAAATGGTTAGTTCAATGTGGGTTTGTAAACATAAAGGACTTATTCCATTTTAAAAAGGGATATTGTTTACTAATAAATCTCTGAAAGAGTTACTTTCTTACCTAGAAGCAAAATACAACGTTGAATATATTTTAACCTCGAGGTTAAATCAAGACGTGCTAGAGATGTTTTTTCTTATATTCGAGAAATGTTTGGTGCAAATGATCCTCCTTCGCCAATAGATTTGAAATATAGATTAAGGTGGTATATTTTAGGAAAACATTCGGCGACGATCTTTACAGAATGTCGCAATATTATTGAAACTAGTGAATCCTGCGTAAGTAACAGCTCAATAGAAAGTCCTCAATTGCCAAGCAATATTTCGACGTCAGAAGATATATGCTTGAAACAAAAAATGCTGTCTAATTTGGTAGGAAAAACTGAAGGTTCGAAAGAATCTTAGTCTGAAGAGAACAAAATACTTCAAAATACATTTATAGAATCTTACTAATTGAAGGAGAATCATATAATTGACGATGACGTTTTGAAAGTCGCAGATAATTATGAGGAGAAAAAAAAACTTCATCGGGACTCTTTGAAATATGTTGCTGATTTTGTTGCATACAAATTAAGACAAAAATATAGTTTAGGAAACCCTACAAAAACTTTGACATATAAGGAACCAGATATAATCTCTGTGGTTCTCTTTTATACCCAAACGAAGAATTGTGGGAAGCTACACTAAAAATGGAATCATTGTTTTGTACAATCCATGAAAGCTCTTTACCAAAAAAATCTAAAATATTTTAACAGCTGGCACAGAAAACTTTAGCTCAGCTTGAGAATATCACGATACCATTTGCGGTACTCCTATGACTCAGTAGGACAAGCACATATATAAAATTAAGAGAAATGAACAGACAGATAAGTTTCAGTAACACTAAAGAAAACTCGATAAAGATATGTCAAAGTTTGTTAATTTTAAGAAATAAATTTTAATAATGTAGTATGAAATATTCAATAAATCTTTATTATGAATAATTGTCGGCCGGATTCATTACTGAAACATTTTAAATTAGGCTAATGTTGAAAAATGCAAGTCAAAGTTGGAAAATATTTTGTAACTCATTCATTTAAAACAATTTTCTTTAATTTTAAATCCTAATTAAATGATTCAGAAAGTGTTTTTAATATTTAGTCATTCTACATACTTTGATTAAATTACACGAGTTGGAAATATTCCAATAATGAATCCGACCATCGAAATATGTATTAAATAGAATTAATATTTATCCTTATTAATTGAAAAGACATAATTATATTCCTACATTAATATGAGTATACACATTTTATGTAGCGAAACGTCGAACATTTTTTTTTATTTTTCAATAATCAGAAAACTCATACCCAAGACAAAATAAAAACATTGTAAACTACACATCTTATAATATAAAGTACCAAATATGCATGCTTATATATATTTGATGGCTTATATATTTAATATTAACCGACAAACAGGGCAAGCGTTAGTGTTCTAATAGACAATTTGCTTCGCACGTACACTGTATCTGATAGAGATAGTGTGCGCAATAGCATACCGGTATTTGCGTATCGTGCCTCAAACCTATTTTCGACAATTTTACCAATTTATTGTTGCTATAAAGAATCAAAACTGGGATAGAACGTACCTAGAGCGAATTGGTGTAAAACAGTTTGCACCACTTGCACGCCCAAAACGCTAAAATGGTATCACACTGTATGAGCAATGATTAAATCGTGGATTTACAATCATCTGTTTTTAAGGTATCTTCGATTGGTAAAAAAAAGTTGCCAGTCAAATAATCATGTAATTAAAAAGTAAATTATACATTGTGAAAACAAAAAAGAAAAGTGTTTGTCATTTCGTAAATTGTTAAAAGAAATTTCATATGCACAGCTAATATTATCAAAGTTAAGGTACGGATAATATACCGCTTTGTAAAATTTTGAAAAGTTAACCAATTTGAATTAAAAATAAGATCGCCGTCTTTCATCTTACATGCCTGTGTTTCTGTGTACAAACAAAACTTTATCAGGAAAATTAGCTGGAAAGATTCCTCTTTTTGTTAAAGCCCCCTAATCCCGAGAATTAATAATACTCGCGAAGGCAAGCCAGCTTTAAATTGATGAAACTCAATTCCTGTCTAATGTCTGTTCGTCGACAATGTAGGATAAGGGGCAAGAATTACTTTTGTCTTTCTTGTCGGATTTTTAGTAGGGTGGATTAAGATTGTTTTTGGAGAAAGTAACAAATATACTCGTCACAAAAAGTGTAAATTAATTTTGTAAACCGACAATTATGTACATTAAATTTTACCGACTTTACTGTTACAATATTTTGTGTCCAGTAAATGGGTGTTAGGGTCCATTTTTTATATTATAAAGTCCGATCATACATCTCTCTCAGATATCTCTGTATGCCTCGACATCGTACAATTAACTGGTTTTTACATTTATCACTTTTTGTAGGACATGGTCGATCGTTTCCTGATTCTTTTATTTGTGTACAATTAATGCTACTTGCAATGAAGCTACTTGTTCAACAGCGCATTGTTCTTTTATTCTACTCTAGACACTAGTCATTAATTATTGCCAGTTGTCAGTTATCGTTTTTCTATCGAACGACAAAGACCTGTAAGCTCCGTTATCAATTAAATACACGATTAAAAATAAAAAAAGCAAAACCAACCAGTTCTTTTTTATTGTGATATTGTGATAAATGATCAGCTTAAATAGCCGACGAGGAGCATGCTGGACCATTCCCTAGTACAGATGCAGAATTCAGAGAAACATGATGGACAAACGAGAACAAACAACAGAATAACCAGATGTACAAAAATTAAGACAACAAGATACCAAACAAAAATATAAGACAGAAATGACACAAACATTGACAAATACAAGCAACCTAGGCACCAAAGAACATTAAGAAGAAATTAAAACAAAAGTAATTGACGCAGCAAGAAAGATCATAGGTAAAAAAAGAGACTGATTCAATGATTAGTGTAAACAGGCCATACAGAAAAGAAATAAAGAACACAGAAATATATGGAAAGAAGAGCCAGAGAAAGAAAAGCAAGCTACAAAGATGCAAGACGAAGGGCCGATAAAATATGCCGAACAGAGAAAAGAAAATGCATGAACGGTAATATACAGAAAATTATAGAAAATCTCCAAAGCAACGATATAAGGGAAGCATATAGATATGTACGCAATTTAAGATAAGGATACAAACTTCGAATAAATCTATGTGGAAATCAAGAAGGGCAAATAACCAGTGATCCAAAAGAAATAAAACCAGTCTGAAAAACCTATTTTAAAATTCTTCTAGGGACGCAAGAAAATAAAGAGCATATTGACATGTATCACATTAAGGAAGACACAGAAAATATTTATCCCCGACGATAGAAGAGGTAACACAAGCAATACAAACACAGAAGAATAATAAGGCTCCAGGTATTGACAACGTTCCCTCTGAGCTAAATAAATTAGGTGGCGAACACGTAGTAAGACAAATGCATATGCTTATGAACAAGATTTGGAATGAGGAAAAGATCCCTAGCGACTGGAAAACCAGGATTAAATATATAACTCTTAAATATATAACTATTCTATAAAAAAGGAGATAAACTGAAATGCGAACATTATGGCGGCATACCCTCTTATGCACAGCGCACACAGTCTTTACTTTTATACTAAATAAATGACTCCAACAACTAACTGAAAATATTGTTGGGAAATATCAAGTCGGGTTCCGACAAATAAGATTTACAACTGACCAGCTATTCACAGTAAAACAAATTTCAAACAAATCGTGGGAATACGACATTGACGTCCACAATACATTCATATATTTCAAACATGCCTACGACTCAATTAATAGACAAAAATTATATCAAATATTGCATAGCTTTAACATCGTCCAAAAATATATTCGACTAGTAAAAGCAACAATGGACTTGTCAACAGCAACTGTCAGAGTACAAAATAAGATCAGTGAGAAGTTTTCAATAGCCAAAAGATTAAAACAGGAAGACGGGATTCTTCAGTTTGACAAGTACAGAGATTTAACACTGTTAACAAACTGCTTGGGATGTAGTGTGATAGTGATTTCTAAAAATCGTACATCAAAGGATATATATGGACTATGCGAAGAAAAAATAAGCCGTACACAGTTTGGTTTTCGGAACGTAGTGGGTACGAGAGAGGCTCTCTTTAGCATACAAGTGCTATTTCAACGATTTAGAGATTTGAATTACGATATTTATGCATGCTTCATTGATTATCATAAAGCATTTGATACAGTAAAATACGACAAGCTAATGGAGTTATTAATAAATATTGGAATAAACACAGGTGGTCTAAGAATTATTAGCAATTTTTACTAGAATTAAACATCGTCTATCTGTACAGAGGCAGCAGAATCCGACGATATCAAAATCAACCGTAAGGTCCAATACAGATTGCCATGATGATCGCCAACATCCGAAACGGATATGCACTACAAGAAAAGAACAACTGCTTACAAAATAATAGCAAATATTTTCTACGATGGGCTACAAACTTACACAGTGGACATAATTGGAAATTACCACGTGAACTTTAATGCAGAAAAATCAACAATTAACCAAATTCGTTAAATAAAAAATATCCTCAAGAAAACACTATAATTTAACATTGAAACCCATCACCTATTCGTCGACTTCAAGGCCGTGTACGACAGTTTTAAGAGAACAGTACTATACTAATCAATGCGTGAGTTTGGTATACCAAAAAAAGGTGTCCAACTAACGAGCATGACAACGTTTAACTTAAAAGCAATTGTTAGGATACAGGGAGAGAATTCTAGAACTTTTAAGATAAAGGATAAAATCAGACAAGGGATGGCAAATGGTGCGAAAACGAACCATTTTTTTGTAGACTTTTTTATTGGCAACACGTTAATTTTTTTGAAATCTTTTTGACATTTTCAGTCCTTTGACACAACTTTATTTTTAGTGTAGTAATTTTATTGCTAAAACACTTTTGTGGTCAAATAAATTGAAACTTGATATTTTTAACCTATTTGTACATCAATTAATATAAAAATAAATAAAAAGATATTTTTGAGTCATCAAATTTCGTGTTTGAAAATAATGGTTCGACAACGAACCATTGGTGGAAGTCGACTTGAGAACTGTGTCGCTGGAAAAACCCCTTAGGAACGTTTCCAGCTCTTCTTCGATGATGAAGTTTACAACCTTATTATTAATTTTACTATAAAATATGCCCACGATAATAACTGTCACGATTTTCATTTGAGAAATGCATCACTGAAAAGGTTTTTGGGAATACTCATTCTTACAGGATAGCACACCTTGCCACAAATGGATATATACTGTAGCAAGGACCAGGATAAGAACGTGACATTCATTAGGAACTGTATGAGTAGAAATCAATTTCGGCGTATCAAAAAGTATATTCACGTAAGTGATAATACGGTGTTAGATAGAAATGATAAATTTGCATTTATCATTTCTAGGCACTCTGCACTCTGCAAAAATGTTTCTAAAGGGAAAACCTGTGCGTTTTGGGTATAAGTTATGGTGCCTCTGTTCATCTGATGGATACCTATTCTAGTTTATCCCCTACGGTGATGCTAGCAAAACAAAATCAAATTTTGGCTTGGGTACTGATGTACCCAAGAAGTGTTGTAGAAACTCTTTCTAACCACAGGGTATTTTTTGATAACTTCTTTTCGTCTTATAGGCTGTTTACAATATTGAAAGAAAAGGAAATTTATGCAACTGGCTCAGTGCAAGAAAACAAGATTTAAAAGTGTCCACTGGAAACTTCAAAAATTATTTCTAAAAAATATAGAGGCTCGTTCGACTTCGTTTTTAACAAAGAAGCTGAGGTATCCGTAGTTAGATGGAATGATAACTCAGCCGTAACAGTAATCTCTAATAACTGTCTGGTCCATCCCATAGGCTTTGCAAAGAGGTACCCCATGCCGAATGTTATCCAAGAATACAATAGATGTATGGGCGGCGTTGACTTACATGACAACGGCATTGCGAATTACAGGATTGCTATACGAGGAAAGAAATGGTGGTGGCCACTTTTTAAAAACGTAATTAATAGTTCCATTGTAAATGCCTGAAAACTTTTCAGATTGGCAAACAAAAGCTCCATTTCCCAAATCGATTTTCGGTCATATATTGTTGTTTGTCTAATGAAATAGGAAGATGAACAAGAAGAATCAGAACGTAATGAGAATGAAGAAGATGAAAAGTCAACTGTACCGTTGATAATAAACACGGACAGACCGTCGAAAAATAGCTTACCAGATTAAATCCGAAAAGATAAGATAGGTCATTTAGTTATAGAGCATGCAGAAAATGCAGGCAGTATTCTAAACATACTGTTTTTGTTTGTCAAAAATGTCAGGTCCATTTACACTCTAAATGTTTTGAAACTTTTCACAAAAAATAAAATTGTGTATTTTAATTTTTATATCTCAGTTCCGCCAAAGGTTCGAAAACGAACCATTTTTTTGTTGTGATACCTGTCAATATCAAAGTGTAAAACAATTTTTTTACGAATTTTTAACTTTATTTTACCCTAGTTAATAAAAAATATTACATATTATTGCAGTATTTCTTTGCTTGCTGGTTAATGGGTTAATATTGCCTTTGAATAGTCGATCCACAATAGGCGAATTAGGAACGGTGGTACTATTTATAATAAATCTATATAAACCTTGGCATACATATGCTAATAACATTGACATAATAGAGCGTAGCAAGCGAGATGTGGAACAATATTTCGTAGCCTTGAAACCGGAGACGAACAGGTCGGTCTAGTCATCAAGAAAAACAAAGCCAAATATATGTTGGTTACTAAGGATTCTATAGTAAACAAGGAACGAGAAACAGTCCTGAAAAGGTATATTTTTAAACGCATTGATATTTTTATATACTTTGGTTCGCTGGTGACTACTGCCAATAAAGAAGCGAAGAAATTAAAACGCAAATAAACCCTACAAATAAGGCATACAATGGACACCAAAAACATTTCCACTCGAGAAACATCCAAAAAAAACTACAATTATTATATACAAAACACTGCTAACATCAGTCCTCACATATGAAGCAGAAACATGGATCCTAACGCAGAAGGATAAAAGACTTTTGAGAATATTCGAGACTAAAATACTCTGTAAAATATTTGCAGTTATAAACGATCAAGGACAGTGGCGCAAAAGGTATAATTTTAAATTTTACCTTTAACGAAGCAGGCATGTTAAAGTATATTAAAACACATTGAGTCAGACAATTTGGTCACATAATACGGATGACAGACAACACGATCACTAAAAAGATAACCAAAGGAAAAGAAAGAAAGAAAGAAGCAGAGGCAGACCTTCAATTAGATGATCTAATTAAGTTAACACTGACTTAAAGTTGTTAAAAACAGTTTGCCAGAAACCAAACAGAATGGCAACAAATTTTAGAGCAGACCAAATTCGTCAAAGGATTGTCAAGCCAAAGATAATGATGATGAATCTAATGCAATAATTGTCGCCTAAACGCAACCGTAGTGATCTCTTCTGCAAAAATCTTCACCTTCACATAGTAACGAACATGCTGCTTCCATTTTTCATGTGCTAGTTTTGGTCCGCCCCGAGTATTTCATTTCCTTTATACCATCAATATCTGACAGGCATTCCCCTATCAGCATACGGTTAGTATAGACTAGTGTCAATCTAACAAATACAAGCGATGCTTATGAATGATGTCAATTCAGTTAATATATCTAGTTAAACCAATAATCGCCAATACTATAACAGTCTCTGATAATCTGCTATCCTTGTTGTTCGCACTTGTTACTCGGCGATATTTTATGTTGGTCCCGAGTAGGCATCAGCTGTAAAACTCCCTTCAGACATACAAAATGGGTGTTAATTTGTTAGACTTTGGCTTTAATTGTTTACTAAAACGTGGTGATTCCAAAAACACCTAATAACATAAAAAAATAAAGTGCTTTACAGAATTATGAAATGAAGGAAGTTTTTTGTAAAAAATGAATTTAAGATAGTTAATACGAAATAATGCAAAAAGAAATTATACTCTACAGAAATTTGTAAACATTGACAAGATTATTCTAGGCCAATAATCAATTTTATTTTAACGTAAAGTAAAATTAAGAAAGAATAATATTTTCAGGTTTACTCAATGTATAAATGTTATATATTACACTGAAATAATTGCATTAGCCATTAATATGTACATTTTTAAGCACTACACTCTGTTTTCACATCTAACATTTGACATTAAACTGTGCCAAATAACTTTTTTTTTTTTTTTATTAAGAAGAAATATTGCCGCATCCACCAAAAGGTTATTAGCGGCATTACACAGTAAACAAAACTTTAAATCTGATACAAGATATTAATTGACCTTAGGTAATTTAATAAGTTTTTTACGTGGCAGTTTTCTCCTAATAAATCTGGTAGAGTATTTGGTATATTGTTTATGGAACGTTCTCTATGGTATTTTGGACACTCGATTAACAAATGGACGACGGTAAGAGGCGTAACACATATGTCGCACAGCGGGCGTTCACTGGCCGAAAGTAAATACGAGTGTGTTATCTTAGTGTGTCCTATACGTAGGCGCGTTAGAACCGTTTGAATAAACCGTGTGCTAGCACTAGTTTTCCACTGTCGTGTATCTGGTTTTAGCGATCTTAATTTAGATTGCGATAGAAACCATTCGCGCTGCCACTGACCCATCACTTTTTGTTTAAAAAACGATTTGAGATCTTTACACACACTCTCACGCACTAATTCAGATTCCGCACTTGTTGCTGCATCACGAGCACTACTGTCTGCCTCTTCATTGCCGATAATTCCTATATGCGATGGGATCCATAAAAATTTAGGAGTTATGTGGTTCTCTTGGGCGATTTGTAGTTCAGTTTTTATTAGTTGCTCCAATGGCTGTTTAGGATACAGATGCTGTATTGCAAGAAGAGAGCTGAGCGAGTCAGTGAGAAACAGAGGTTTTGGAATTTTTGAGAGGTTTGCATGTTTTAGTGCACGGTACAAAGCAAACAGTTCAGCGGTGAAAACACTTGAGCTAGGCGGTAGCTTAAATTTGAAAGTAGACGTTGGAGTAACAAAAGCACAACCAATGCCATCAGTAGATTTGGATGCATCGGTAAAGATGTTTGTGCAGTTAAGGTAGTCTCGTTCAAGAATCTCATTTAGTTTGTTTTTGATTATTATGTTGTTATTGCATTTTTTGGACAACTCTATTAAAGAGGTGTTGCAATTTGGGATGCTTATCAGCCATGGAGTCGGATGTTGGATGTTACAGTGAAATACATCTGGGATTGTTGTGTCAAAATTATTTAGAATTGATCTTACTCGTGTGTAATAAGGTTTTCCAGTACGAGGTTTATTAAAGAGAAAGTCAAGATTGTTTTTAGAAAAAGTATTTTCGAAGAGTGGATGATCCTTATTAGCAGCTACAGAAGAAGCATGTGAAAGTGTTAAAAGTGCCCGCCTATACTGCAATGATGGTTCTCCAGTTTCGGAATGTAAGCTTTCTATGGGTGAAGTGTGAAAAGCTCCGAGAACGATCCAAAGTGCGGCATTGTGGATTGTATCTAATGGTTTTAGGGTACTCTTGGTTGCGGAGGCATAAACAATTGAACCGTAATCGAGCTTGGATCTAATTAGTGTTTTATACAGAAGGAGTAGTGTAGAGAAGTCGGAACCCCAGAAACGATTTGATACGGTTTTAAGCAAATTGAGTCTTTTGTTGCATGTTAGCGCCAAATGTTGTATGTGCTTTTTCCAGGAAAGTTTTTGATCCAGCCACATACCAAGGAATTTTACGGAGTTTTGGAAGGGAATTATGCTGTTGTGAAGATAAAGGACTGGTGTAATGCATGATTTTTTCGTAAACACCATACCAGTTGTCTTTGTAACGGAGAATTCAAAGCCTGTACTAGCTGTCCATTCATCTAGTTGGGTTAAAAATGTCTGTACTATTCTGCACATAGATTCTTTTTGTGCTCCTTTAATGTATACCACTAAATCGTCGGCATAGAGGCGAGCTTTGAGAGGTTTCTGTAATTTGTTTAATATGTTGTTTATGGCAACTAGGAATAGGGTAGGACTAAGTACTGAGCCTTGTGGGGTACCGTTTTCTGCAGTATAAAAATCAGAATAAACGTTATTAACTCTTACTTGGAAAGAAAAGTCTTTTAACAAATTTTCGATATAGGCTAAGCAGTGTCCTCTAATATTGCATGCGTGCAATTTTTTAATGATGTTGAATCTCCAACACGTATTGAAGGCTTTCTTTATATCGAAGAAAATAGCTATGCACATTTGATTCATTGCTAACGCTTCTTGGACATCACTTTGTAAGTCTACGATATTGTCCATTGCTGACCGATTACGTCTGAAGCCGTTTTGCTCTCGTAAGAAGAAATGAGATTTTTCCAGTGTCCACATAAGCCGGGCATTGACTATTTTCTCCATTAATTTAGCCATGGCACATGTTAGAGAGATGGGTCTGTATGATTCTGGATCAAGTCGAGGCTTTCTGGATTTTAAAAAAGGCAAAATTGTGGCTTTTGCCCATATAGACGGATATTGTCGTTGTTGCCAAATTTGATTGAAAATTTGCAGTAGATGTTGTTTTGCTAAGATTGATAAATGCTTCAGGAATACGACAGGAATATTGTCGGGTCCTGGACTTGAGTTTTTCATATCTTGTAAGGAGTTATTTAGTTCTATAATAGTAAGAGGTTGAGATAGGGGGTTTTCGTGGGATTCTTCTAGAGACAAGATGGTGCGTTCTTTCTTTAGCTTGTAGTCCCTAAAATTAATGTCGTAGTTTTCGCTAGAGGAATGTTGTTCAAATGTGAGAGCAAGAGTGTTAGCAATGTCTTGTGAAGAAGAGACTGTGGTATTGTTTATTTTAAGAGTGTTAATTGATGAAGAATACTTTAAACCGGAAATTTTCTTTACCCTTTTCCAAACTTCGCTCATTGGAGTAGAACTATTTATTTCTGAGACGTATTTTGACCATGAGGCTTTTTTTGAATTTTTTATGATTAATTGGGCTCTAGCTTTTAATCGTTTGAATTCTATTTTACTTTCTTGGGTTTTGTGCCGTTTAAACCTATTGAAAGCTTTTTTACTTTGCTGTATTGCTTCTTTGCAATCCTTATTCCACCATGGTACTGGATGATGATTGTGAATTTTTTTTGTTTTTTGAATATAGAGTTCTGCACTTTTTAGTATTAAGTCATTAAAATTGGTGATTGTTCTATCGATATCACAGTAATTTATTTCACAGCTTTCTACGGAATTATCAATATATGTTGAAAAACTCACCCAATCAGCCTTTTCTGTTTTCCATTTTAAGACAAAAGTGTCTTTTGGTTCCGGTAGGGCGTTAGTATTGCAGATTTTTATGGGGTGATGGTCGCTGCCGTAGTTGAACGACAAAACTTCCCACGATAAGCAAGGAGTTAAAATTGGATCACAGAGACTTAAGTCAATTGCCGAGGATTCTCCTGATGCTGAGTTGAACCTCGTGGGGGTTCCATCATTAAGAAAATTTAAATTAACGTTATGTATTAGGTTTTCTATTATTCTTCCCATCTTATTTGTGTTAGAAGATCCCCATATTATATTGTGTCCATTAAAGTCACCGACGACTATACGTGGTGTTGGAATTTGGTGTATAAGGTGCAGTATATCTGCATAATTTACCTGTGAGTTGGGAGGAATGTAGATATTACATAGATAAAATGACATGAAGGAATCAATTTTGATGACTATAGCTTCTAAATTGCTTACTACGGGAAATAAATTTGCATCGAAAGATTTTTTTACTAATGTCATAACACCACCACTAGCATGGCTAACAAGCATCCTGTCTTTACGAAAGCATATGTATTGTTTAGGACTGTATTTCTGTTGAGGTTTTAAATTGGTCTCTTGGAGACAGATTATGTCTGGACAGTTTTCGGCAATGATAATCTGTAGCATAGCCAAGCGATGGAAGAATCCATCGATATTCCATTGTATGATCGAGTTGAATGTAAGAAATAAAAAAAATTATATATAAAAAAAATAAAAACTAAACGGTAGCTGCTAATAAGTGCTGGTTTGTGATGCATCACTTTCTACTTCAGAGCCCACCTCTCCAAGATAAGCAAATATTTTTTTGTTTAAGTTAGTTAGTCTCGATTTTATTGACCTTTCTTTTAAATAGGGACGGATTTGTTTTAACATGTGAGAGACACCTAGCAAATCAGGAGTGAAATCCTTGATCGAGATTATAGGATTAGATAAGCCGGCAGTGTTGTCTAGTAGGAGGGCTAATTGTTCACTGTTCAGTGGAAATGGTGGTTCGTGATTATTGATGAAGGTTTTGGCTGGTTCTATCTTGGATGAAAAGGATAAATCCGAATGCGTTTCTACAAGTTTAGTTTTCTTTGGCTTTTTTCGAGTTCCTGTAGATTTTGGTGTTACAAATGGGTTTTCTTGAGGTGCAGTGTCAGTTTCTGGAGAGATGACTTCATTTATAGATCGTTTTGAATGCGTTTCTTTATTTCCTGTTTCTTCTGTATTTACATTGGGTAATTCTGACTCGGTATGTTGTAAAATGGTGCTTTGGTGTGATAATAGAGGTAGAGTTTGGTTAGACGGCGACGTTGCAGGTTGGCTAATTTCACTGGCAAAGGAATCCATAGAACATTCTTCAACATGAACTTGTGAGTTTTCATTGCAGCGATGGGCAGTATGTCCGGTCTTTTTGCAGTTGTAACATACCATACTATCTTGAGACAGAAAGATTCGATATGTTGTTTCGTCATGATTTATAGTAAACGAATCAGGTAGTTCTATACTATGAGGACTTACATAGACCTGTCTTCTGAAGCTGAGAATATGACTATACTCAGGTGATGTAGCGCTGATTTTTAAAAATGTTATTGGAGATACCATGTTAAGTCCGATATTTTGTAGGTAGTTGATTAAGAAACTATGCGGTATGGTGGGACACACATTTGAAAGAACAATACGTTCCGCAGGGGTGATTAGTCTTCTAGCCTGTACAGTTATATTTTGAATTTTTATATGACCGTGGTTTGTCATGAAGTCATCAACAACTTTTTTATTTGCTAGATACATACAAATACGGTTATTTGATAATCTGGATGAAAATATTATATTCTTAGGTTGAATTATCTTGCCCAATGGAATTAAATAGTCCTGCAATTTAGTATTATCCAAGGCACTGAAGACAATCGCTTGTTCTTTCGATGGGAACTGCATATTTGCTACTGCTGATGAGTACGTTGAGCTATTAAAGTTTGTTTCAGACATTAGTAGTGAGGTAGGTGAGATGCTGCTGTTAGTAGCCATATTTAATTTTCCTCCAACGTATTAAAATTATTGAAGGATTTAATACGTCTGTGGCCAGCTTTACAGCTGGCCGGTGAAACTGGATTTAAAACGAAAAACTAATAAACTATTTTGTAGTTGTTGATAGTTTTTTTTTAAAACACTACTAGTTGAAATTTTTTATAGACGATAGATAGTCCAAAATTTATAATTATTTATTCAATATGTAGAATAAAAAACTTACTGAATGTGAATCACTTTATATGCAAACATACAAATATTATTTCACATTTTATCAACTGTATTAAACACCAACATTAAATATCAATTAACAATATAATTGATTTAAAGCGATAACGTGTTCACTGTTGAAAGGTTCGAAATCAACTCCAAATAACTTTTTGTTTAGCTTGATTGTTAAACCTTTAACGTCCGAATTAATTTTTTTATATATCAAAATTTTACTTATACAAAATTATTAATCATGTTGTTCTTAATATGGAATTATTTATAAATTTGTAAATTACATAGAAGAAATAAAGGCAATTTGAAGAAAAGCAGTTAGAAAACATAGAATGGCTAAGAAATCAAAAGGAAACTCGAAAGTTCTGCAGAAAAGTAAACAAAAATGAGTAAAGAGTTTAAGCCAAGAATAGGGAGGTGTAAGGATAAAGAAGGAAATATCCGAAGTGATAAAGCTCCAACCTTAAACCGATGGGTTGAATTTTTTTTTTTTTTTTTTTTTTTTCTAATCGGTTGAATTTAACGACCATTATAGCAGATAACACCGTAGCCGATCAAAATAATTGGAATCCATTTAACCCAAACGAAAAACCACCTACCACTGAAGAGGTCGCCCAAGCCATTAGAAAGCTTAAAACTAATAAAGCACCAGGAACTGATCAAATTTGTAGTGAGCTATACAAGAATGGCGACTGCGCTCTGCTACAAGCACTGCATAAACTTTTACTTCTTGTCTGGCAAAATAAGACCATGCCCTGTGAATTATTTTAAGGCGTGTTATGCCCGTTACATAAAAAAGGCGATCAGCTCCAGTTTTACAACTACATAGGTATAACCCTGTTAACAACTGATTAAAAAATACTAGCAAATGTTCTCTACAAAAGGCTACAAATTTACATAGTTGGCATAGTTAGAAAATACCAAGCCGGACAACTTAAAAGCCAGCGTTAGGATACAGGAAGAAAATTCTCAATACAATGAGATAAAGGATGGACTCCTTGCTTGCCTCCTATTTAACATTGCCTTGGAGAAGGCAGTCCGAGACGCACGAATTAGAGACGGTAGTACTATTTACAATGGATCAATCCAAATCTTAGCGTAGGCTGATGACATTGACAAAATAGGGCGTAGCAAATAAGACGTTGAGCAAAATTTCCTTGAATTGGAAACGGCGGTGAAACAAGTCAGTCTAAAGACTGTTTCAAGTTAAGAATTCACAACTGAACAGATAGGCCAGTGCATTTCTTACGGGCGTATGTTGCCAATAGTTCACGGGACTATGCAGGGCCGGCCGAAATAACCCATTCTTTATTTATATTCAAATTTTTATTTATATTTTCCAATGTTAATCAAATTTATTTTAAAAAGATAGGTACGTATCTATTTAATAAGCTTAACGACTACAATTACTTATAAATATGGTTACATTTTCAGGGAAGTGATTTTAAAGATTATTAGAAAAATGTCTTTATTAGTGGTTAAAATATTAGGTTTTACGCAATTGGTTAATTATTATGGCACAGGTAATTCTGACAGCTTAGGTGTCAACTCTCAAAATTATTTATAAAATATTACTTTCACAATAGTTAATAAATAGAAAGCAATAATAATTAAGATATTGTGCTTAAACTTTCATTATCGGGCAAGCCGGGCTAACAGGCCCTAACAGTAAACAATATTGATTACTTTATAATTGACTATTAATAGTTTTCTAATTCTCTTTATGTACTTAGTCATTCCAAACAATAGTGTCATTTGGAAAGCACATTTGGAAAGCAGACAGATTTATGAGTTATAGATAAATGAGCGGTATGTTTTTCAAAATAGTGTAATTAGGTGAAGTGGAGATTATATGTTTGTCTGTATACATAAGCCCAAACTGCCCGATTACGTTTTTAAATTCTTCTGCCCGGACAAGGGTTAAGGCATAACCATCGCGCACTCAAATCTCAAGTGTAAAAAATTATATTGTTAAAATGGATCCAGTTTTGCCGTTTAAAAGTGGTCAAATTTTACATCTGAGTGCTAAAAAAGTGATCTTAAACGTAGTGAGATACCACATTAATTTGCTTCGAGATGAAAGTCAACGTATTGTATTCGACAAAGTATCCGCGATGACAGGAGTGTCAGTTCGTACGATTCAAAAAATCGTACAGGAAGACAAAGAAGGTGAGCTTTCTGAGGTAAAAACAAACAGAAAAAGAACCCGTTGCCGAAACAACTCCAGAGACTATACTTACGATGAAGGTGTTCGTATCGGCGTTCGTCGAACAGTGCATAGTTTTTTTTTTGAAAACATTCCTCCTACTTTGAATCGTCTTCTGCCAAAAGTGAACCAAGACGAAAACTTGCCAAATTTTACCCGCAGTACAATGTACAGGTTGTTAAAAGACATGAACTTTGTTTATGCAAAACGTGATAAAAGTGCCGTGCTAATAGAACGTCCTGATATAATTGCATGGAGGCATGGATATTTAAGGGCCATTAAACAATATCGGGCTGAGGGCTATGACATTGTGTATTTGGATGAGTCATGGGTCAATGTGGGGCACTCGGTTTCCAGAGAATGGAAAGACAAAACCGTCACCTCGGCAAGAGATGCGTTCATAAAAGGGCTAAGTACTGGACTAAAGCATCCCACTCAGCGTGGACCACGTTTCATCCTTGTCCATGCCGGAAGTGAAAATGGTTTTGTAAACGGTGCTGAAATGTTTTTCCTTGCAAAAAAAAACAGCGCTGATTATCACGACGAAATGGACGGTCCGTGTTTTGAGAACTGGTTTGAAAACAAACTGTTGCCCAACTTAGTTCGAAAAAACGGTTATTGTTATGGACAATGCTCCATATCATAGTGTAAAAACCGAGTTGTTGCCTAACCAATCGTGGAATAAGAATAACATTATGGACTGGTTAAGACAAAAAGACATATTTTTTGAAGAAAATTATCTGAAGTGCGAGCTTTTGGAGGTAGTCGCGCAATTTAAACAAAATTTTGATAATTACAAAATTGAAGAACTTTGTAAACAACAAAATAATGTCAAAGTACTTCGTTTGCCTCCATACCATTGCGAATTAAATCCAATTGAAATGGTATGGAGCCAAGTAAAAAGGCATGTGGCCGTAAATAACAGCACCTTCAAAGCGAAGGATATGGAGGACCTCATAAAAAAAGCGTTTTCAAATGTTACGTCTGATAACTGGAAAAACTATATTCAACATGTAATGACTCTGGAGAAAAAATTTTGGGAAGTGGACGGTCTAATGGAAGACGTAACTCCCATAGTTATAGATTTATATGATAGTAGTGACAATTCCGATTTGGATATGGACGAAGAATGTACATAGTTTTTGATAATTGTAATATTGTAAATATATAAATGTCAAACTAAAAAACCAAATAATTTGTTACATTTCTATGGTTCTGTTGTATTTTTTTTAAAATATACAGAAGTTTTTATTGTTTTTTTATGTTTTTTACTGACACTAATAATATCTACCACAATACTCACTCAATTTGTTCATTAAACAATTAAGAATATTTTTAAGAGTCTGATGATGACCTAAGCCGAAATTTAATAAATAACTGTTGTGAGAAAAAGACATGTCTTTAATTTTTATTTTTCAAAAAAACAAAAAAAATTTAAAGTTACCTAAGTGAAAAAACGTCTAATGTGCAATATAACATGCAGTTCGGCCCTGCTTTTTCGCTGCAACTCCACTACTCTCGCCTATCTCAGTCTATCGGTAGTTCTGGCATCACCGCTTCCCATAAGGCTCCTTTATGAATTCTTAACTTGACACAGACAGTAGTCATCAACGAAGACAAAACCAATTACATGTTGGTTATTTAGGATCCTATAGCAAATGAGAAACGGGGAACAGCATTTGGAAGTCATATCTTTGAGCGTGTTAACAGCTCCACATACCTTCGCTTGCTAGTGAGTACTATCAATAAAACAAACGAAAAAATTAAAAGCGAATAAACCTTACAAATAGGACATACTATGGGTTCCAAAAACAATTCCACTCGAAAAGTATCCAAAGAAAACCTAAAGGGATGGAAACATGGATTCTAACGCAGAAGAATGTAGGACTTCTGGGAATATTCGAGCGTTAGATACTCCGCAAAATATTTGGGGCTGTAAACGATCGAGAGCAGTGGCACAAAAGATTTAATTTCGAATTATACAAACTCTTTAATAAAAACACATAGACTTAGATGAGCCGGACACAGAATACGAATGCCTGACAACATTATTGTTAAAAGACTAACGACAGGAACACCAATAGGAAGAAGAAGCAAAGGCCGACCGCGAATTAGGTGGTAAGATGAAGTTGAGACCCACTTAGGGATACTAGTGATCAGAAGATAGAAACCGAACAGAATGGCGACTAATCTTAGAGCAGACAAGGATCCACAGAGGATTGTCGAGCCAAGGATGATGATGATGATAATAAATTTGTTTTATATATATATACATATATATATATATATATATATATATATATATATATATATATATATATATATATATATATATATTTGAGTTCTGATCCCGCCTATAAATAGATCACTGGGCGTCAGTGTTATAATTGAAGTATGTATGAATGAGTTAAAAGCACTTGTGGCAGGTAATATTTTTATTTGCATCTAATAGAAAAAGGTTATGTTTTCTGATACATTGTATAAAATAATTTTTATAAAAATTAATGGGAAAATCCCAGTAGCTGGCTATATACCATCGTTTAAAAAACGTATACAGAAGTAAAACACTTCACATTTGTATTTAGGTATAAAACATATAATTAAAACTTTTTTAAAAAGTGTCGTCAAAGTTTATGCAGGAGCATAACGTGACGTTTTCGATCTAGATCAGATCAGCCTCAGTGCCTTCTTTTGTAATTGAAGCTAACACTAAAATTGTAGCTGTGACATCAATATATGGTTTTACATTGATACAATTTTAAATTATAATGTGACTCTAGGTCGATGACATTGGATTTTTAATACTTAAAGAGCAATATGTAAAACGACACAGACTAACTGGTCTGTTGTCAGTTGGTCTGTGTCGTTTTAACTATTATCTCTGCTTTTCACATTTCTTCACCTTACCTTCTTCTTTACCTTAAGCTATAAATTTACTAATGCCATATCATCAGTCGTGTGACAATAGTTTATTTTCCCGCAAGGTTCAGGTTGCTTGATATTCACACTTTTTGTAAATAAAATACCTAATAAATCCCTGCTGGTAAATAAATTTTTCAAAAATACTCAGTGGCTTGTAGGTTCAGAAATGTAATCTAACCTATCAAGTGACTACTCTCGATCCTAAGGTCAAATATTCACGATTTTTTAGCGATTCTTTTGCTAGTAAAGTCAAAGTTATAGCAGTATCTGCTAATTCCACAAAAATCTCAAAATATGCAGCCGAATCAAATAAGCTTTCCACGTATAAATTGCAATGAGTTAGGTTCATAATATTTGATAATTATTTGATTTACGTTTTCATTGATTTTTATATTTATTACCCAAAATAATATTCATTAAAATATTAGTTACTGCGGAATAATTTCTCCTAAATATTATAAAATATAAATCTTTTTATGCAAATCGCAATCAACAAATGTAAAAAAATACAACGATTTGGGCATAGATTCATAGTAAACTGAATATTGATAACGCTAAGTACCAGTGACCTATTTATGGATCAGTAAAATAAAACTTTAATGGCGATTCAACAAATAATATTTCCGAGATTAATTCATGAATATAGTTTAAAATAAATTTTAATTACTACGAATTATTTAGTAAACGACAAAAAATGGTCATCATGAAGTGTCTAAATCTAAATTTAGATCTAAATCTAAGTAATTTCTAATAAAAATTTTTTACTTTTGAAGAAAACTATTTTAAAGAAGAAATGAACTATTTTAGTAGATAACAAATTAAAAATTAAGGAAAAAAAGGTAAGTAAATATTATAACAAAATGGTGCCCAATTCATGAAAACTTAAATCGTATTTCCGGACAAACTAATTTTAATAATGAATGTTTCCTCGAATACATGCTCGAATTATTGTCTGAGTTCTTCTTGGCATGCCAAAAATCCAGTGAGAAATGTCCTGTTGAGGAATAAGTTCCCATTGCTATAAAAGTGCTTCTTGTAAGTGATTTAAGGTTAAATAGACAGGAACACGACTTTGTATCCTTCGCCCAAGCATGTCCCAAGCGTGTTTGATTGGGTTTGCGTCACTCAATACTGGTCAATCCATTACAGGAGTGTTTACTTCATTTAAAAAGTGTTACGTGATTCTAGCACTGTAAGGCTTGGCGCAACAAAATATTGATGAATTTCATCAATGTACCTAGCAGTAGTTGTGAAGCCTCTCGGAACGATGTAAATTCTGTACGTGCCTCTAGAGAAATTCCAGCCCACACCATAATCGATAGTCTATCCTAGGACTGTAATGTAAACCTCGATTCATCGATAAATAAAACGTGCCTCCAATTATTTACAGTAAAATGAGCATGGATTTTGGCAAACTGAAGCCGCGCAACTCGATGGCGCTTGAGAAGTTGTGGGCGTGTAACAGTTGCAGGTCTGCGACTGCTTAAATATTCTTCTCTAAGCCTTTGTCTAATTGTTCGTTCACTTACGTTAGTATTTCGGACGTGGCACGATAATCTCGTAAACTTTCTAAGAGGATGAAGCGATCATCACGGGCACTAGTTCTTCGTTGGGGACCGGTTCCAAGTCGTCTAGTGCAAGATTCGGTTGCCAAGAAACGTATAAAAATACAGTGGATAGTATTATTGGATATTTGATACTTTTGAGCAACATATCGTTGTTCACTAAGAAATGTGAAGAACACCGAATCCTTAGCCTCATGAACCACTCACTCAAAATATTCTTGAACATCATCCATGCTCGCATATACAAGACATTGGAGGAGGGTATTGCTGATGTACAATTTGGATTTCGCAGCGGTCTTGGCACAAGAGAAGCACTTTTTAGCATACAAGTATTGATACAACAAGCAAGAGATGTTAATACAGATGTCTTTGCCTGTTTCATTGACTTCGAAAAGGCATTTGACAAAGTACAGCATGAGAGGCTTATTGAAACTTTGCGAATCGTAAACATCGATGGCAAGGATATAAGAATAATAGCCAATCTCTATAGGAAACAAGTAGCCAAGATTCGAGTCAATCTTGGGTCAATCAATTATCCGATGAAGTCCCAATACAAAGAGGAGTACGACAAGGTTGCATACTCTCGCCTTTGCTGTTTAATGCGTACTCTGAACATCTATTTCGAGAAGCTTTGGGAGAAACGACTGATGGCGTGATTGTTAACGGTGAAGTAATAAATAATCTAATATATGCAGACGACACTGTCCTTGTTGCGGATAGTGCTGAACGATTACAAAGACTGATAGATCAAGTAGTTAACATCGGTAGAAAATATGGAATGAAACTTAATAATAAGAAGACGAAAATTATGATCATAAGCAAAAACCAAGATACAGATGTAAAGTTTATGGCAGACAATGAGGTATTGGATAGTACAGAAAAAATAACATACCTAGGATGCAACATCACAGACAGCTGGGATCACTCATACGAGATTAAATGTAGGATCGAAAAAGCAAGGAGTACCTTTCAACAGATGAAGAAAGTTCTCTGCAATTTAACCTTAAACTTACATCTCCGACTCAAAATCCTTAATTGTTATGTGTTTTCTGTTCTTATATATAGAGCAGAGGCATTTACACTCACTGATGCGTCTTGCAGATGGTTGCAGTCTTTCGAGATGTAGTGCTATCGTCGCATGCTCAGAATATCATATGTACATCATATAACTAACGACGCAGTAATGCAACGTTTACAAAAAGAACCTGAAGTCTTGAAATCCATTAAAGAAAGAACGTTAGCATACTTCGGACATATAATGAGAAATGAAAATAAATACAGATTCCTACTATTGATATTAGAAGGGAAAATAGAAGGAAATAGAGGACCAGGACGCCGCCGAATATCCTGGCTTAAGAATTTGAGACAGTGGACAGGTATGACCACCACAGACCTATTTCGACCAGCTGCTAATAAAATACGATGGACCATTGTGGTAGCAAACATCCATAGAAGAAGATTATTTTTTATGAATTAAATACTTAATATTAACTTTCTTATAAAATAAAAAAATATAATACTTGCCCCTCAGTTCTGGAAAAGTTTAACAACTATCAAGACATATCACATTTTAAATAAAATTAAAGCATACATTTGTCCTTGTATTGTTTAACAAAAGAGCATAATACTTAATTTACCTTCACAATATAAATGTATAGTTATATTATTTGTGGTCTAAAATTACTGCTCCGGTTTATGGAATAGTAAACATTTGATTGGTTTTGTGTAATATTGAGAAATAGGAATTTCGAAATTATTTTGAAATCAAAATAAATAGGTTTTCCATTTTAACGTTCGGATTTCAAACCAATCTGAAATTCAATCATCGTAATACGGCATAAATCCATTTTAAAGACCTTTTTGCCATTTTAGTATTGACGATGTAGAAACATAACGGGAAGAACGCAGAATTTTGTTTTAGCATTAAAAATATATCATTGGTGCATCATTGTGGAGGTATATTTGAATAATTTACTGATATGAAATATCGCCCGAAAACAAACTCGTTAAATTTTTTTTGATGTTTTGATTGTATTTTAAATTCGTGATATTAATTCCAATCGATACCCCCTTCAGGTAACAAGATTCCATCTAAAATGATTTTTTTTTACTCCCAAAAAATTTTGAAATTAAAAAAACATATTATTCTCTACTTTTAAAATTGTTAAACAAGTCTGTAATTACTAAAAGTAATTAAGTACTGTACTATTCATCAGTAAATTAAGTTCTCTAATGTAAATATAAAACTCTTCTTTTGTTTAGGTATTTTCGGTTTACATACATTGTTCTCCTGCTGAAAAAGATACAACTTTATCTCTTTTGCGGTAGATATACTCTTTGAAGTGTAGCAAAGTTACATAACTCTTGCAGATAAAGGCCAATTCACTCTTACGGTTTCGTGTCTCGATTTTCTGCATTATCCGTAGTTGGAAAACGTCGATGTTCCAATTTTGCCACCCGTCGTAAAAGCTGATAATCATCTCTTAATCTCCAAAAGCTTTTGTTCTGGAAATGTGCATTTCTACTTTTCGAATCGTGATAGCCATTCTTTTAAATTTATCAAAAAAATATAGGGATATTGTAGCATTTATCTTTACAGAAAAGAAGTGGAATATTATATGTCAAGAGTACTTAACTCAATCTCTTAAATAAATAATGTTTGTGGCAACGACAAACCCAGGTGCTATGTTTGACACCGCATACTTTAGATTTGAATTGATATATTCTTTACACGACCAAATAAAAAATAAAATTCATATCCCATAAACGAAATATTATCTTAGAATAGTTTTGGAAGTAAAATTTAAGAACTTTTAGAACCCGAACATACGATCATAGAATATAATGTACTCGGATCGGTGGAGAGAGTAAATAAATTTGAAAACTAGATATCCTAAAGAAAAAGAATAAGAAAAGAAATTACACATTTAAAAATAAATATAATAAATATTTTAATGCACATACAAAAGACGTTGACAAAATTATAAGAATTTATTACATAGGTAAAGGATGTTTTGTTTTTAGTTATAAAATAATTTGTGTTTTGCTTTCGTTAGGAGTGTAATAATAACGAAAGAATAGTGTCAGTAAAAAGTATACATTATGCAATTTTTTTAACTCAACAACTAATTACCAAAACACTATAACATTACTCAATTACTTTCTGATCTGATAAAGAGTAGTATCAAATGAAATTTTGAAATTCAAAGAGGAAAATGAGAATATCCAATTATGTAATAAGGTACGGATCATTCCATTTAAAAACATGTCAATGTTCGTCAAAAAACAACTAAACATTTCCAGAATATTTTTTTTTATTTCAATTAATGTGTCTCGGATGCAAAGACCATTGACACAAACAATATTGTGTACAATAATTACAAAAAGCACATGTTACTAATAATTGCTACAGTTAGTCTATAAGCTTAGAACTTATGACGAAATAATACAACAGTTTTATCACTAAGTTATAAGTTAAAGGTAAAGTAAAGTAAAGTTTCCTTGGGATCTGTTTCTTGAAGGCAGATGATATCTGCTTTTGTATTATTGATTAATTGTTGTAAGCGTAAGCGTTCTAAGCGAGGGTAGAACCCACCGCAGTTCCACTGCAGTAACGTGAAAGTAAAATATATTTAACATTGAAAACGTTGGGAGGTTAGAGAAGAGTCGGTTGGATAATCTTCATCATTATTTGTAGATTGCGATGTTGTGCTTCCAATTTCTGAATTGTCTATATTAAGTTGCTGTTTAATTTTCTTAGAAACTCTTGTAATGCTATTCTTGATTTTTCTATCTTCCAGTGAAGGGTATATTCTAAACATGTCGTCGAGTAGTGATCGAACATTTTGAGTGAACTGCTGTGCTTATTGAAGAGGGTTATTACTGCCGAATGAGTTTTCCAGAAAGGCAAGCAAATTTTTAACCGGTAAAGAGAACAAGTTTCGATTTTCTTGATAAAGATTATTGATTGTGAGAACAGAGGAGGCGGTTAATTTAGATTGATCGGGTGCGACTTTCTTGGATTTTTTAGTTTTATGCTTTTTAGGCACGTTTGCGTCGGGTGAAGGCATTTTTATGTATTTATTGGGTAAGTTAGTAGATGTGTTTATTTCTTGGTAGGTAGAATCGCTGAAGTCAGAACGAGTTCGTTTCTGAACAGTGGTAGGAGGAAGAAATTCATTGTTTGCGGCAATAGAAGTGGTGGATATATCGACAGTTTTTATCTGTTGACTTCTTCTTCTTCTTCTTAAATTGCCATACACCAAAGTGCGTAGGCGACTATCTCATTATTAGAATTCTGTTCTTGGCGGCGTGACACAGCTTGCCTGTATTATGTATTCCTGTCCATTCTTTAATATTCCTTAACCAGGATAATTGTTTGCGGCCGGCTCCTCTCCTACCTTCGATCTTCCCTTGTAGGAATAACTGTGGTATTTCATATTTTGCTCCTCTCAATATGTGCCCAAGGTAACCAATCTTGCGTTTTTTAATTAATTCAAAGAGTTCTCTTTCCACGCCGGCTCTCTTAAGGGCGTCATCGTTTCGAACTCTATCCACCCAAGGTATGCGCATCATTCTTCTCAATGACCACATTTCAAATGATTCAAGTTTGTTGATAGATGTTTTTTTCAAAGTCCACGATTCCATGCCATAAAGCAAGATGGACCATATGTAGCACTTGACCATTCTGTAGCGTATTTCGAAATTTAGGTTTTGATTACATAGGAGCGGTCTGAATTTCACAAAAGCTTGTCTTGCCATTTGTATTCGGGTTTTTATCTCTTGTTGTGGATCCGATTGGTCATTGATTGTGGTGCCAAGGTATTTAAAAGTTTTCACGCGTTTTATGCGATCGTCACCTATGCATATTATCGGGTTTTCTGGAGGGTTTCTGCTAATGACCATATATTTCGTTTTCAAAATGTTGATTTTGAGGCCATATTTTTTACCTATGCTATTCACCCTATCAAGTAATAACTGCTGATCTTCCAAATTATCAGTTATAATCACTGTGTCGTCTGCATAGCGTAGGTTGCTAATTGGTATGCCGTTCACCTTAATGCCTAATTCCGTGTCTTCTAATGCTTCCGCAAATATATTTTCAACATATAAATTAAAAAGCATCGGGGAGAGTATGCAGCCTTGGCGGACACCTTTCCGGATTTCAAATTCATCCGTATATTGATCTTGATCAATCCTCACCTTTGCCATTTGGTTCCAGTATAGATTCTGAATAATTCTGATCTCCTTCTGGTCAATGTTGGCACTATGTAGTAGTTCCATCATGATATCATGTTTAACATTGTCAAATGCCTTCTCGTAGTCGATGAAGGTGAGGTAGACATCTTTTCGTTGATCTAAACAGTTTTGTATTAAGGTGTTCAAACATAAAATTGCCTCTCTTGTTCCTAGTCCTCCCTTAAAACCGAATTGTGTTGACCCATCTGTTGACTGGGAACCGTATTTTGTGTTGTGTTTGGTGGTGTCATATTGTTTGATATTGGGGTAGTAGGAATGAGTTTAGCTGGGGACGTTTGTTTAATTGGGAGAGGATTGCTAGGGGGATTTTGACAGTTATTTGCTATATGTCTATGTTTTTGCATAGAAAACATGCCATTTTGTCGGAGAGAAATATTCTGTACAAATTATTGTCGAATGGAATTATTAATGAAGTTTCAATTTCGAGGCTATCTGTGGTTGGAGTAACGTATACCTGTCTTCTGAAGCTCATAATATGCATAAATTCATCACCGGGGATTCCAGCTTTAATATATGACACTGGTGAAGCAAGTTGAAGACCTAGATCTTAAAGGTGTTTTTCTATAATTTTATGGGGTATTGATGGACATACGTTGAAGATTATTAGTAACTTATTATTATTATTAGTTGGCTGGGGTAACCAGTCTTCTTACGGGTAGTTCTACAGAGTTGATTGTAGTCCTAAGGTATTCTGTTAAAATATGTTCGACAAGTTTAGGATTTGTTAAGTAGATGCATATCCGATGATTGGAAATTCTTGAGGTAAAGCATATGTTTTTGGGGCTAACGATGTTACCTATGGTTTTGACGTAGTCGAGTAGTAATACGTTTGGTTCAGCATGTATTAATATGGCTTGATCTTTTTTGGGATATTTAGGTTTGGGTTTTGATATAGTAGCAGTTGCATATGAATTTGGATTATTACTGATGATGTTGTTTCCAGACATGGTGTTGCCAACTGTAGGAGAACGTTGATTCAAGTTGTTACTCATGTAGTCAAAAGTAACTATTTTTGGTTTTCTTGTAATAAAGTTTCAACTAATAGGCAGCAATTGCAGCGCGTATCTGTATTACTGATTGCCTGGCTAATACTTTGCCAAACCAGTCCTTGATAGGACTGGCTTATGTCAAATGTGACAAAAATGTCAACACAGCTAAATGTTTTGGTCAGAAAAGTATTAATAAACAATTTCTTACCGAATAATATTACAGATCTTGATGTTAAAAACTCTACACAACAATTAGTAATCACTTTTTAAAGGTTAAATACTTTTAAAAACTGGTATTTACTGCGATAAACAGCCAATTTTTATTCTGATTCACATAGCGGTATGAACTTGTTCGAATGACATACGGTCAATAATTTCCAGAATTAATGATAACATAAAGTAAATAAATAAAAAATTAATCGCGTTTTAAAGTGATTTAGTATTCAAAAATTATCAACATCGACTGCCTCATACATCGCCTTTTTTAAAAGTAGCGATTTTATGTTCAGTAGGATCATGAAATAAGCAGGTTTCAAAATTATGTCAACACGGTCCTCCCTTAGCCGAGAGCTTGAAATTTTCAACTCTCTATTATTTTCCTTGCTATTTTATAACAAACTTTTTGCAAAGTACTATATAGCAATGCCAATAAAATGGATTCAAGGCCACTGCTCTAATTCTCGACTGACTTAAACGTCTCAACTGACGTTTTGTCCCAAAACGTGTGTTAAATGTGGCTTATAATCTGTATTGCAATTTCTGAAATTTTAGATTATTATTATAACCTTATTCCATCGACCATTTCAATGACCTTTCTTAAGTCGGATCAAAATAAAAATGACAATTAATTTTATATTTTATATCTATCTGTGATAGTTCTTCTTTTTTCGATTATGTTATGAAATTTGAGCTTAACTGAACTCAATGGGAGCGGTTAGCCAATGTAAAGCGACGCAGTGCTTTTTATGAATTTTTATGAACTTTGACAGTTCCTAACAATAATCAACATATTATCAAATCTGATAGCCAAATAAAAGCAACTGCCAAACTAATTATGAAATTACATGACCACTGCTTCTTCTTCTTCTAGTTTTTAGACCCTTATTGTCCCCCACTGTCTTAGAGATTTTTCAGTTTTGATGATCTTCTACCAGGATCACATTTACCTTGGATCTTTCCCTAAATAATCAGATACAAAAGTTCCTATTTTTCAGGGTGTCTCATAAGGTTAACCAAATATTCCAGCTTGCGTCTCTTTATTAAATTGACCAGTTGTGGTATTTAAATCAGCCGTCTATCCCCTTATTTCTAACTCTATCGACTCACCTTATTCTTACTAGTCGTTTGTATACACAATCAAAAGCTTCCAATCGATTAAGCATACCCTTACTTAGAGCCCTTGCTTTCACTCCATACAGTAGTACTAAAAAGATCTATCAATATGTCATATGCGAAGGTCAATATTAAGCTCGTATTTACTGCTATTTAGCATAAAAGTGCTGCGCCGCTACATCGCTTTAGGTTAGCTGGATGCTCCCAATGATTATTTTATTTCACCTGTATTTTGATCTTTTTACACTGCTCAGCTGATATGGATAGCAGTTATCTCGCCCTCGTTATTCTCATATATAATATATAGATAGTTAAGGTTAAATATCCCAGGAACAAGAAAGTCACCTAATAACATTCTCTAACCATCCATTTTTCCAATTTAAGGGAAATATTGACTATTAAGGAAAATCAAGATAATCATAAATTAGGACATTACTTTTAGATATATTTGGTTCTGAATACTTTTCGTGGTTCGTATTTTCTTTGCAAAGGTATTTCATACCGTTTCAAAGATGCTTTTTAGACAAATGTCCAAACAGTTACGGCACAACCCATAATCACAATTTTTAACGAAAAATTAGAATAGTTTACATTGCCTAAGTGGGGAAATAATTTGGATATTTAGTGCAAACTCAGATTATTTATCAAGAATATATGTTGTTAAAACTACTATTCTCTAAATTTGTCCTACTTGAAGGGCAGAGCGGATAACATTGAGCCAGAGAGTGGATATAACAAAAACATTGAGAAACATCCGGAGAGAGAGAGTGCGGGAACTACAGACAAGGAAAAAAAAAGAATCACAAAAAAATACTTACACTTTGAAGAATTGAAAAAGTATATGCAAAAGCATACACTTTACAATTTAACCACAGATCTATCGATGTGTTCATCGATAGATCAGTAGTCGGATCAGTAATCGATTCAAACAGTATTCCAAAATCTACTGGAAGTTTGTCAAAATAAATGTAGTACTTACGTTCGTATGCTTCAAAAAGAAGCAGAAGTATACCTGATTCAATTGCAGATATTAACAAATACTCATCAAAATAATTTTCTGATTTATAGGCACGGTTTGTTGCTTTATAGTGACGCTAACAAGCTTCCACATCATTACAGCCCTCTGAATTACAACAGAATTAAAACATGCTATTTCCCCAACAAAACGTTAATCTGATTAAAATTCAAAAAATCTTAGACAAACCACGTTATGAGATGATCGTTAAAGTCACAATAATCGAGCAGAATTTATTTTCCTGCTCTATCGAGCAGTATCTGTCGATCTATCTTTCGGTCCATCTGTAAGTTTATCTGGTATCACCAAAATTAAATATTGCATTTTATATATCGAGAGCAACATGCCCCAGACTAATCCCCGAATTTTTCATATAAAATATTTTAAATATCGTATTTAAATAAATCGCTTCTCAGTAGCATATTCAATATCTCTGCAGTGGAGCCCAGGAAGACCTTTTTTTTCTTATAAAAACGAGTGGCACGTTTTTTTTGTGTTCTATACAAGGTGTTACTTAATGATAGACCCTAATTTAAGGATACATTCCTATACCAAATTTGAGTAGAAAAGTTTTTATAAACATATGCCTTTAAATGTCTTGTGTCCAAGAAACAGATACAAAATTTTAGTTGTTTAATGAACTCTCAAAGATCGTTATGTCGGTTTTTTTTTTAAATCTTAACAATGGTGTTTGTTTTAATAAGGTTTTTAGTCAGCAATAACTATTTTCCGTGATTTTTCAGGACTATGAAGCGGTATTCAGTTTATTAAATTCTATTTAATTAGTTTATTTAAAGTAAATAAAATGTGTGTGTATGTGTGTGTGTGTGTGTGTGTGTGTGTGTATGTGTGTGTATGTCTGTATGTGTATGTCATCGAGTTAGAATCTATGGAGAGGGCATCGCGTGACTAAAAACGACCTCAGTTCGGCCATATTGTTAAGATTGTTTTGACACTTTTGACAGATCGTATATGTTTGTTTACGTTTGTGGTTTTTCAAATATTTTTAGTTTTATAATACTTTTATAGAAACTATAATAATATATTGTGATAGTGCATAATAATGGTTTCTTGTTCTCAACGTAGTTGCAGTAGCAGGAGCAATGTTAATAAAAAATCTTCAGGAATAACGTTCTACAGGTTAGTATACAAATATGTAAACAAAGTAATGGCCCGTACTTCAGAGAATAAATTAATAGTATTTGACTGTATTAATTTATCTTTATGTATAATATATCGTGTTTTTAGTGTCTACCGCGGGATAAATAAATCATAGTTTATTAAAAATGTATTGCACTTTTTTAGATTATGATTAAATCTTCTGAATAACTAGTCATATTTTTATAGTAGTTTTAATATTATTGAGTCCGGCCATGATTCCACCGCCATATTGGTATCATCGTTAGCCACGCCTACCTACGCCGTTTTTAATATACACGTTAATATGCTCATAGCTTCTCCATAGATTTTAACTCGATGGTGTATGTACATACGTTAAATCGAATTGGCTAATCATGATAAACAGTTTTCTACGTTTAATTAGAAGGTACATTTAGAAATAGTGGGATAAAATGGAAAGGTGAGAGGGTAGCGAATTTGGAAAGAAAAAACACATGAGGGCATTACATCATGTCTCTGCTTTTATTGATCCGATTGGAGCGTCTGATAGGTTAAATTAAAGGAAAGGGGAACAACGAATATATTCAGATAGGAAAAACAAACAAAGCAACTACCAAAAAACACTCCACAGAATCTTGATTATTAATGAACCTATAAAGACATGCGAGATATCGAAGTGAACTATGGATAACAATAGATTTACTATAAGACAAATTTTAATTAATTGACTTAAAGGAGGCCTCTGGCTCAGTACTAAGTAAACAACTGATTGAATCCTAACATACGATATAGCACGTGAAAGGGGAGGATATGAAAATATATTAAAATAGAAAAAACAAACAAGGCGGCTACCAAAAGGGCACTACATAGCATCTTCGTTATTAATAAACGTTTAGTGACATACGAGATATCTTATGACACTGTGGATGATAATAGATAGACTATATGGTAAATTTACTTTATTGATCCGAAGAAGGCTTCAGTATAAAAAAAACAATAAGCCGAAGCCTTGCATATGACACACCAAATCAATTGACGTAAGACGTATAATGCATATATGGTATATAGCGTGAAATCAAAAAATATGTATACAGGATATAGTAAAAAAATATGATGTCACGTCAGAATAGTAGGTACCAGATTATACTTTATATTTACTTGGTTTACATGCAAGAAGGTAATTATTTAAAAAAATTAATGAGTTACTGTAGATGGCAATTGATTGCGCAAATTACAAGCAATTGAAGGGGGGAAATTACTATTATACTAATAAAAGTTTGCTAACAAGATAACTTACTTTAGTAGACTACAATCAGATTATTATTCTTACGATCTGTGACTTACGTCTAAGTTTGGAACCTAACTTCTCTCTCTACATATTAACTCATACATACATACAAACACAAAAATATACAAATACATACATACATATACACACACATAAACAAATTAATAAATATGCACTGAAGGTTCTGTTTATTAGAGTAGTGTATATATTAAATTATTGTGTACGATATTGTATAATACTTACCAAAAAATACGTGAAACACGTAAAGAAGTTTCCTTTTTCTAAATTCGGAGATAGGCATGTTGCGCAAAGGTCCCTGAAAAATGAAGTTTCTCAGTTAATAAAATTAAGTAAGATTTGTATAAAAAAAAATATTATTGTTAAATATTAAATATAGTTGTTCATTAAAAAAATTGTATAACAATCTACTGAGAAATAATATCCTAGGCGAGAACCTAGTTAGAGGAAATGGATTTTTTAAAGAGCTATGACGTTGTGGACATGGACAAAAATATCGAATAGTTTGGAATTTTTCAATTTTTTGTTGTGATCACTTTATTTCAAAACAATTTTAGATTAATGATGACATTCATATAGTAGGCTGATGTACTCAACTGGTTTGAAATATTTTGAACTTTATTTTGACGTTTATTTAGCGTTTAGTGTCATTCGTACATTTTATCATAAAAAACCTTCTTCGCGTAAAGAAAAAATCATACTAATTCGGTTATTTTTAGTTTCATTTATTAACTTTAATTAAATATTGTTTTGATTTAACTAATTTTAAAACAAGTATGCCACCAATTATGAAGCCCAGATAGCACAGATGATAATTTTCTACGAGAAAGGATATGCACAAAAAGATATCGCACGACATCTCAGGAGAAATCAATTTAGGTTCAAATACTTTAAAAAGGTACCGCGAAACAGGAAATTTCATACGAAGACCTGCTCAAGGATGCCCAAGTTGCACAGCCGCACTTATGACCGTTTTTTGGTTCTTATTTCTACACTAAATCGTTCATTGACATCGATGCACCTCAAAAATTAGCTATTAAATGTTAGACAAGTTAATGTAAGTTCAGAAACAGTTAGACAAAGATAAAAAAAGCAAACTTAAAGGTCAGACGTCCTGCCAAAGTTCCACGTCTTCTCCAAAATCATAAAGCTCGTCGTTTAAAATATGCAAGAACACGTCATATTCAGTGGAATATCGACAACTGAAAAAATGTTCTTTTTACTGATGAGACCAGAATCCTATTATGGAAGCTAGATGCTCAAAACCACGTCTACTAAGAGTTGGAGAACGATTCGCCAGCTGCAATCTCGCCCAGGCCGTTAGTTTTGGAGGTGAGGGCATAATTCTTGGAAAAGGTATTAGTTTGGAGATATGCACCGCACTTGTGGAAGGGATTGAATAGATGACTGGTAACTCTTATGTTTAAAACATCCTGCAAGATCATGTTTTGCCATATATGTTGGTAACATTGGATATGAAAATTTTTGTTAATGCACGATAATTCTCGACCACATGCGGCTGCCATAGCGAGTAATTATCTTGATGAGGTTCAAATTCGAAGATTGGATTGGCCACCGTTTAGCCCTGATTTAAATCCAATAGAGCACATGTGGGATCACCTAAAATGCCGCATACGACAAAGAAATCCCATTCCAAATACGATAGAGCAGCTTCGGCTTGCTGCACAGGATAAATGGAATGCAATTTCCCAAGGATATGTTCAAAATTTACTTGCAAGCACACCGAGAAGGATGCAAGCAGTAATAAGAGCTAGAGGGGTACTGATCATGCACTTCTTTTAGTTAAAAAGACTTGTTTAAGCAATTTAAATTAGCATTTAAGTTTAAAGTAAAATAACTTTATTTACCCAATATTAAGCATTTATTTTTTTTGCAATTTTCTCCGCATAAAAAAACAAAATTGTTCTTTAAACAGTGTTAAAATAAACGACGTGATTCGCCAGAATTTATTTAAAAAAAATAAAAATTAGACAATATTTCAAAAAATTCGATATTTTTGTCCATGAGTGTAGTTGCGTAGATTTAACTGGTAACGATGCACTGGAAAGTTAAATTGAAAACTGAAAAATGCCGACACATTTATGGTTCCTTATAATAGTCCAGACGAAGTGGGTTAAAAACAACATTTGACTTTTCCATCCTTAAAAATAATGTTTAACCTCATTTGTGTTTGGTACCTAGTGGGAAGGTCACGTGGCCACCCATTAGAAAGAGATGCATGGAGTGCTTTCTGCTTTGCTTCATTTTTCTCTGTCGCACTGAGGGAACGGATCTATATTACAGCGCTGAATCAAGGTAATATATTGTGTCTATGAGTTTACCATTGTAGTAATAGTTTTAAAAGAGAATAATATGCGAAAGTAAATATCTACAGTTTTATAATTACTAATACGAGCGTAAACTTTAAATTTTAAACTTACCAATTGTTTAAATTATATGAGTGACTGGTCTAGAAGACCAGGTTTAAAGGTATATAGCTATTAGGTGTCATCATCATAATCCAGCATTCAGTTATCACGTCCACTGCTGGACATAGGCCTCCCTTAAACTCCTTCATTCTTTGCGATTTTGTGCTCTTTGTTACCAATTTTTCGTGATACGCCTGATGTCGTCAGCCCAACGTGTAGGTGATCTTCTTCTACTACGTTTGTCTGCTCTTTGCCTCCAATGTGTAATTTTACTCGTCCATCGTGAGTCATGCATTCTCGCTACATGGCCTACCCAATTCCATTTAAGTTCCGCTATGCGTTCCACAACATCGGCAATACTCGTCCTTCTTCGCAGATTTTCGTTTCTTATTCGGTCCCGCAAGGTCACTTCCAGTATAGATCGTTCCATTCGTCTCTGTGCCACTCTTAATTACCGAGTGACACAGAGACTATTTCTAATAAGAGTATCACTTAACAAAAATTATTTATTTTGTTGTTTTCTATTTATTTCTTAAAACTATTGCCTATTTCGAAAAGAAAGAAGAGATATTATCTTTAGTAAAAATTAGGTCCAAACTTAACTTTTGCTGTCTTCTTATTTGGGATTTTCCTAACCGTCCTTTACCAACCAAATTTCTAGTCTCTTTCTGATTATATTTATATTTGGCACTTACAGTTGTTTGACTTATTTATGCTGTAGTTGTGCTTGTAATAAATTCGTTTTTTATAGTAGGTAAAAGTCAAATCTTTACTGCCTTCTTCTTATTGCGCCGTCTCTGCCCCTTTCAAAGGTTTTCAAAGGTTTCAAAGGTTAGCTTTCGAAATAACAATTATAGTTTTAAAAACTGCTGCACGAAAGATTTCTGTGGATGAGCAGTCAAACCATCTCCTCAAGTTTTTCAGCCACGAGTTCTGGCGTCTTTCAATTGATTTTTTGCCCTACACTTTACCTTCTAATATGATTTGTGCCTTTAGTGTAGGAATAGGCAATTTTTTTAAAGATGTTCAAGGGGTAAAACGATGCCAAAGAAGTCCCAATAATATTATTTTCTTGATGTTTAATAAATTTCATGAGAATGACCCATAATTTCAGTTAAAATACGTTAACCTTCACGTTTCTATTTCCACTTGGAAAATTGTTGCGATTTCCACTTAGGAAAACGAAATTCCATTTGAACTACATAGACACCATAGTTTCAACCCAAACCTAATTGGTTTTCCTTTTATGTACATCTTACAACTATGTCTTCCAAAATATGGCACCATTTCCTCATCTATGGATAGATTATGAGAAAATACTCCAAACTGCATGGTCTTTTCATTTATCCAATTAAATTAGAATTATTGTACAAAAAAAAATGCAAAATCTGAATTTTATTATTTACATTCGTTAGTCTGTCAACTTCAACTTCGAAAGCGCATGGTTAAATGCTACATTTGGTCAGTCCTCTTATACGGTGTCGAAGCATGGACATTAAAAATATACACCATTAATCGTCTGGATGCCTTTGAAATGTGGCTGCACAGACGTATACTAAAAATTCCATGGACGGCTATGCTGACAAATGTGGCAGTCCTTGAGAGAGCAAATGCTGCTCGCGAGCTGCTTGATAACATCAAATGTAGAAAGATGGCCTATTTTGGACACGTAGTAAGGGGAGACCGATATAATATTCTTTAACTTATTATGATGGGTAAAATCGAAGGGCGCAGAGGAATTGGTAGAAAGCAGGCCTCTTGGTTGAAGAATATCAGGGTGTGGACAGGAATGAGGAAAGTTGAGCAACTCTTTAGAATAGCTCAAGACAGAGACAGTTTCGTCGTGTTAATCGCCAACGTCAAGGGGACTTGATAGGGCACGTTAAGAAAAAGTCTGTCAACTTAGCGGCGCCTATTACAGGAAATCCCAACGTTTCGTAAACGCAACATTATTGAAATAGATTAGGTATGCAAAAAACATTTTTAATTATTTCAAAATATTTTATTAGATTCGTATTTTATGTCCTGTTTTAAATAAAATGTAGCAATAACAATTATATTTGAGTAATGATACATTTAAAAAAAAAAATACAATTAAAAATGTTGTTGGGAACTAATGGGTTAAATAATAAGGTGGCTAATCAATGTCATTACTTGACAAGAACATTATTAAGATGTCAGTTTTTTCGTTGTATTTTGTGTTTGTGTTTATTTATTTATTGTATTCCAAAAATGAAAAGGTTATTACGAATCGCAGAAGTTCCAGGAAGAATATTTCTTCCTGGAACTGGAAGAACAACTAAGTCAAAATAACAAAGAGCTAATAGTTAAAAGAAGATAGCTGACGGAAAAATACGGCTCCAACTACACAACAATGAAAAAATTAAATAAAGATATCCACCGGTCAATCGGAAAAAACGTAATAGAAAGAACACAAGAGAAATAGCCAAAATAATTTAAGAAAACAAAATTTTAAAAGTTTTGAGACGAAATACGAACAACATAGTCAACAAAAATATGTACAAAATAAAAAACAAAGATGAACACAATACTACTGATAGATATAAAATCCTGGATCTTGTCGAATTCTTTTATCGCGAAATGTATGAGAACACCGACGAAAGGAAAGATCAGCCCCTACTCAAAATCACAAACCAGGGATCAGAATTAATGCCAGAAATAACTCCATACGAAATCAAAATAATCGAAGCCAATCAAACTAGGTGGAAATAAAATTTCCAAAAGAGGTTTGATAAAAATGTTTTTATGGTTAAGATTTTTACATCTTGAATTATTGTTTTCAAAATGGCTTCACATAAAATAGTCTAAAACTTCAACACTAAATGTTTTTTATTAACATATTTTTTTGTTGACCGTTCACGAGTGAATTGAAAGAAAAAATAATGGTTCAGTAGCGTCAGAAAATTATTAATTGTTTGATAACCGCTGAGGAAAAGCTGTTAAATACAAAAGGAGTAAATATATATGATAATTCACAAAATGGGCGAAATATGGCAAACTCGCTTGTAATTTACAACTACATTGATTCTAACGTTTGAAACGCAGTATAGTTTTAAATTCAATGATTTTGAGGCATATTTCAAATGTCTCATATTTGTAGACAAAAATTCAAAATCCAAATTTTATGTTATAGGTATTGAAAATTTCACAGCGACCTGTCAATGTAAGTGATACATTCATGCATTTTATTAATCTCACGAGAATAAAAACAATGGTAAAAATCGCACAACGTTTATTAATTTAACAGCTTTATAGATGCTGACTTCAGACAGAGAAGCTTTTCGACTATAAAACACCTTTCGATATTTATTGATAGGACACTCTTACCAAAAGATATCGAAGTGTGCTCGTTGAGTTAATACGAATTATATATAAAAAAAAATTGATTCGCGTGCCTAACTAAAATTTAAAATCGGCATTCGCTTTTTTTCTGCGAAAAAGAATCCATGTTAAAAACAAAATTTAAACTTATTTCCAATTTTCTATTATTTACGGTAATGCAGTTATTAACGCTGGAAAGTTTTTAAATTGTCACCTTGTATTGTTCTGAAGATATTTTCTTGTGGCATTTTAAAGTAACTAGCGGACCAACTCCACATCGAGTTTTTTAAATGAAATTTTTATTTGCGAGAAAAATATACAATATATACAATGACCGGAAGTAAAAATATTTTTATCAATAACTCAAAAACTATAAATGATAATTTCGTGAACTTACATTTTTGAACTCTACGTTGAATTCTCTATTGATTTGACTAATAAAAACGAAACCGGAAGTCGACCTCAAAACCGGAATGCGCGCGCCTAACTAAAATTTAAAATCGGCATTCGCTTTTTTTGCGAAAAATAATCCATGTTAAAAACGAAATTTACACTTATTTCCAATTTTCAATTATTTACGGTAATGCAGTTATTAACGCTGGAAAGTTTTTAAATTGTCACCTTGTATTGTTCTGAAAATATTTTCTTGTGGCATTTTAAAGTAACTAGCGGACCAACTCCACATCGAGTTTTTTGAATGAAATTTTTATTTTGCGAGAAAAATATACAATATATACAATGACCGGAAGTAAAAATATTTTTATCAATAACTCAAAAACTATAAATGATAATTTCGTGAACTTACATATTTGAACTCTACGTTGAATTCTCTATTATTGATTTGACTAATAAAAACGAAACCGGAAGTCGACCTCAAAACCGGAATGCAATTTTTAGTTCATCAAATGTCGACATGGATATCATTTAGCAGTTAATTTTGCATGCTGATCACGAATCCGGTGTCAGATTTGCTCTATCTTGACGTTTTATGCGCGTTTCGGGTCACTTCCGGTGTCGGATCGCAACCGGAAGTACATATTTGGATTCGTCTCGACGAGACCTTTCGATCCATATATACATTGTGGGGTCTAAAACTTAAAGTAAATTTTAACTTCCGGTCATCTCAAAACCGAAAGTGAACTTTTGTATCAAAAGTATATCTTGACAATCTCATACGTAATACTAATAATATTCCGAAAAAATATTTTAATTATCTAATATGGTTTTTGAGTAAAGTGGTGGACAAGAAAAGGGCTTAGCGTTTTAGTATATAAGATTCGATCCATATATACATTGTGGGGTCTAAAACTTAAAGTAAATTTTAACTTCCGGTCATCTCAAAACCGGAAGTGAATTTTTGTACCAAAAGTATATCTTGACAATCTCATACGTAATACTAATAATATTCCGAAAAAATATTTAATTATCTAATATGGTTTTTGAGTAAACTGGTGGACAAGAAAAGGGCTTAGCGTTTTAGTATATAAGATTACTATTTAAATGGGAATAAGTCACAATTAAAGGTTAAAGTACGTTTATTGACGTTTCAATTTCCACGGAAATCGTTCTCAAAATATAAACATTAGTAAATTAAACAAATTTTTGTTTTTTTTTAGTGAAAAATTCTTCTAATAATTTAATTTTATCTGACTCATTTATATTGACAATTCAAACATACATTATACATTTTAAAGTAGACGACTTTAAAATGTATAATGACAAAATGATATTGCCAATATTGTTGAGTTGCGCTCCTGGGATGACTTTACTTATAAGATAGTTCATTCGATTACATCAACTTTAACTTGAGAATATCCGTCAGAAAAGATCATAGCATGTAATTCGTCTTTAAAAAAAAAGTACATGCCATGATGACAGTAAAATTCTCCTGTTAGTGATTCCATAGTAAATTATGAGGGAAAAACCAGGAAAAAAACCTCATAATACTATACCGACATGTTAAGTATTTGGTCGTGCATTTAGTTTACCTTCAATAAACACCAAATTCTGATTTTATATTTTTGTTATTTAACATATAAACTAATCCTCTGCAGAATTTTGAATTCACGCGTCAATGAATCATTACCTATTGAGGTTTAAATATGTATGAAGATAAACATGGTTTTAGTAATGAAATGAGGAATTACCAATCTGTATTACCCATGTTACTTAAACAATAATTATGATATTTATTTATAATTCTGGTATTCTATTTTTATATTATTTATACAAAAATTACCAAAGCATGGTTTTTCCCAAAGTTCATTGTTTAAAGGAATAATCCATTGTTAAAAATTCATACGTTTATACAACATATTGTGTTATATGCAAATTACTAAACTAATTATTATTTGAATTTATGGTTTGGAAATAACAAAGGTAACGCTGAAAAAAAAATGATTTCCTTTTGGTGATTTTCTGTAGTTAATATTTTAGTATTTAACCGTACATAACTGATAATGATGTTTACTGCCACAATAAATAAAAACTTCACCTGGCGGTCACCTGGATTTTCATTTATGTCTAGCGCAAATTTCAGTTTTATTTGTGTTGAATTTTAGGAATTTCTTGTCATAGAACTAACTATCTAAAACGATTATTGTTAATAAATTTTTTCTTAATAAGAGAAGAGAACTGCGACTGGAAAACACTATTTGAATGCTCAATAACTATTAGATGTGACATTGGGAAATCGTACATAACGCACTTATTTTTCTCATTTACTGTATGTCACGAGATTTTGAGAAACATTTTATTAATGTAAACATAACAAAATCGATAGGATCCGCCTCTAGGCCAGTCAAGGAAAAAAGCAGAAAATATCTTATAAAGGTTTTTGAAGGTTCTAAAATATATATGAGGGATAGCTGATGATAAATCCTTGAAGAAGAACAGCTGATTTTGCTTTGCTTTTTTTAAATTTTGTTCTTTAAATTTCGAGTTTGTAAAATTCAAATATATAAATAATTGAAGAAGATAACTGCAAAAAACCTTATTTTTTGTAAACATTTATATTACCTTTAATATTTTTATACGACGTGCTTGTAACAACTAGGCTCACTGAAAAGATCGTGAAAAAACACAATTATGAAAAAAAATTGTTTCTATAAAATCATATTTCCATCATTAATTACCATTAAGAGCTGAAAATTAAACAAATTATAAATGAAGATCTAGATTTTATAATCCATTTAATAGATGGCATTTACGGAAAAGGAGTAAAAAGGTACAAACCGGTAATGTGATCGTACTCATTAAATAATACCGCCTGTAGAAACTACGTTTTTTTTTAGAATTGAACTACAAATAAGTGCAGGCTAAAAATATTTACAATATCTCTGTTTCTATGGTATGCACTTATGCAGAAGCTTAATTTTCTAAATTTGCGGTAGCTCGATATAATAAAGAACTCTGCTATTTTCACCTACCAAAAATATCGGAAAATCCCGGAAAAATCAATCAGTTAAATAAATTAGTGGATCCATAAAAAAGTACATATAATTTTACTAATATTTATATAATATGTAAGAGCTAGTGACTTTTCCCGTCAAATAATATACTTTTTGCATAAAAATCAACTAAATATAAAGTATGATCTGGTGCACTTCTGAGCTGACATAAGTCCTGGCTATAAGAAATCTTTCAAATCGCATTATCTCTCACAAAGAGTGATTGCAGAATTAAAAACCATCTTGTACTTTGACAGAATATGTAATCGATAAAGACTATATTAGTCTAGATTCAAAACCCGACAAGTCCAGGTAAATGAGATTTGAGATAATGAAGAAAAACTTGTAAAATCTAGATTCTATTAAATTAAGCAGCGACTTTTCAAGAAAATTGAGGTTTTTGATAATAATACATAAAAAAACACTTCTAGGGAAAAAATCTAGGGACCCCCAGAAACAGGTAATTGTATGATATATTTTGGACATGTCGGAGTTTGCAGATGAATTTAATATTTTGAAAGAGAAGAAAATCGAAATCTATTAAAAAATAAGTTTAATTACTCAACACGCAAGATTATTTACACTATTTTATATTGCAAAGCTAACTGTTTTTGCTTTGCAATTATCTTCCTCTTCGTTTGACTCACTGCCTTGTCCCTCCTCAATAGCTTCGTGGAATACTTTTTTGAAAAAGACCAGTTCATCTCTATCTTGCCATCCCTTTCCGTAGTGTTTCTCCAATAGCTTAGTTATACTTTTTTTCTTATCTTCTTTAATCGCTATCCCAGCCTTCAGTGTTCTTGGACAAATTTATGAGACTTTTTTCCCTCGTTTGCATAAGCTTTTGGGTGCGCGTAAGTCAGTTTTGTAAAATGCCTCACCCCTTATAAGTGGTACCTTCTATTTGTCCTCTTTTAATGATTACTCTCTTGGAAACGGTTGGAACTTAAAATGCCAATAGCCTGGTTGTTTTATTACTTTTTGAGTTTCAGTCTTAGTATTACTTTATGCAACTTCTATGATGGTCCAACTCCGTCCAAACATATGACGTAACATTTTCTGGAGTTAATTTACTTTTTGAAGATCCACAAACTACAGTTAGGTGATAAAAATTAAGTTGCAAACTGAAATAAGCCGACTGATCCGGAAGTTTTGGTAGCGCCAAATTCTTCTGACAATCAAATGAAAATGTGACCATGTCGTCTCTTTCTTCTTGAAGAAGTCTATAGAAACTCTCACTTCTTACTTTGTGAAGACATTGTTGTGCTTCCAGACTAGTTTTTTTTGCTTCATCTGTCTCGCCTTTTATGCTGGATTTGTAGTGTAAACAAGTTGAACACAAATCTGTCTTCGGAGTTCCAAAGCCAACGTTAAAATTTTTGTTAAAATAATCTCTAAAGAAACATTCTTTGACTTTAAAGTCTTCGTTTTGGGCCATTTTAACATTGTATATTCTCCATAATTTTGAGATACTTAATTCAGCAGGCAAATAAATTCTGTTGAATGTATGTGAACGGCAATAATGAGATTCCGCACATTTTAGGGACTCGATGAATTTTTTTATAGATTGTTTTTTACCTTCGTTTTTTTGTCCAATTCGATCTCCGCCCCTTCTTTCGGTAGGAATTAGGGAATGCTTCTTGTAGTTTTTCATAATGTTTAAAATTCTATCTTTTTTAATTCCCAGAATATCTTGAAAAGCTCTTGAACATACAATAACAATTAGGCTGAATTTTTGTCTTTTGAATATTTATTTCTACTCCGGTCTCTTTTGCCTTTGATTTTAATTATGAATATATTTCTGCCGCCTCTTCTGTTCTGCGAGACAAAATGCTGATATCATCGGCATAGGCGGCAATCTGTATTGGTTTATTTGTTAGGAGATTACCTCTTAATATAGGAACATACCTAACAGTATAAGCTTATTTGTAAGTCTCATTTCAACATAATTGTAAATTTTTATAGTTTCCTTTGTGGCTACGCCCATGTGTAATATCCATTTATGGGATGCTGCTTTTCAATAAATAATTATTGTTTCCATAATCTCGGTATGTATTTATACGGTATAATAAAATAATATAACATTTTTTATAAACAAAAAATGTCGGCGTTCTTTTGTAATGTGATTATGTCATTAAACAAATAAGTGAGTTGCTTATTTATTGAATGTTAACTACAACTAAACGAATTTATTTCTTATCTACACAATCAGTTTTATTGGTTTAGTGTTTTTAACAAAAATCGAAAAACCTTCATGTTTGCACGATTTTATTATACTGATATTAAAAAGCTATATAAAGAACTGAGACTCTTAACCCTTAACTGGTATGGCAAGAAAAAAATACATATAAGGTATGGCGGGGTCATATTTGACCTTTGGATTTTTTTGTGTAAATAAACCAAAAATTAAGCAAATTTTAATGAAAAAATATTATATTAATGATTATAACACTGCATAAACCAAAAAAATTCTATATCACTTACTGCTAGAAAGAAATATATGGGGTTGACTTAAAAAACCACTCCAAGTAAAAAATCTCAAAAAATAACGAAAAAACACACGTGTATTTTGAAAAAGTAATAAATTCTTATTAAATAATGTTTAAATAAAGGATCAAAAAGAAAATGAGAAATATTTAATTATACACAAAAAATTTAACAAACAAGTATGAACATGATGATAACTATTCAATATTACACCTACTACAAAAATTTGATGTAACACAATGGTTTTTGCATACATGTTTTTCACACTTATGACATCTAAGTGATTGTTTATTATCATTACGTGGGCAAATATAACATCTCCCACGTTTAGGAGCTCTTTGCCTTGCCTAGTTTTGGTCGTCTACCGGGATGTGGCCAACTCGACGAATAAGTTCTCCCAATTCTCTGGGAATATTTACCATAACAGCACGCCGAACTAAGTGATTGTGTATTAGCTGTTTACCTAAATCAATCAAGAATTTTTGCCGTGTCAACCCCTGATTCTGGATTAGCAGCGTTATATAAAACATGTCCATTGACACCAGCAACATCCATGATCCGAAACCAAATAGCTTGTGGCCATCTTCTAGTACGCCGTCCTACTTTGTAGTTGGCACAAGTTTGATCCAGTACATCCACCCCAACTTTGGTAATGTTGTAAAAGTCTATAATATCCGGTAGTTTCTTAGCTGTCTCCAATACTTTGTTGTTATGATAGAGACTGGACGCTAGACAAACGGATCGGTGTTTTTTCGGTACGTAGGACACCAGGGTCACGTCTTTAGTAAATCCAAAAATAGATGAATAAACCAGACGTTGATTATTTGGTAAAAACTCCGTTGGCAAATCTCTTTTATTTTTCCGCATAGTATCAACGTAAGTAAGTTTACAGCGGCGTAGCTCTTCAATAAGCTCTAATGAAGAAAACCAGTTGTCACCAGTTACATTGCAATTGGAATTTACTATTGGTGCAGTGAGCGAAAGAACATTTAGTGTTGGTATGGATAGCTTTTTTGGATTAGGTATTGCATCTTGTTTTCCAGTATAAACAAATGAATTGATTAGATAATGAGTACGGGCGTCACACAGGCACATTATTTTGAGTTCGTATTTTTCAGGATTACTCTTTATATACATTCTAAATTTACATTTTCCACGGAAACCGACGAGCATTTCATCCACTGTTACGTATTCTCCACACGAGACGAACAATTAGTTTGACAGTTATTTACAAAATGGTGAAAAATTTCAGAAATTGCTGCCAGCTTGTCTCCATTAACAATAAGCTGGTCTCTAGTTTGCGGATCGTCAAATCTCAAAGATGTCAGTAAAAAAGTAAACCTTTTTGCTGTCATTACGGAACGGAATATATCACGACCAGTACCATCAGTTGCAAAGAGGGAATTTATAACTTCATTGTTTGATTTGAACACGCCTGCCAAATATAGAAGACCAAAAAATGCTAACATTTCAATTTTGTCAACATGGTTTATTGTACTGCATCCTAAAGCGTTATCTCCATAATTTGTTTGCAAACTGGTTATTTTTTCATTGGTCCTCTCAATAATCTGGTCAATTATTTTATCATCAACTAACAGTTGGAATGCTTCAGCAGGAGTCATAGGTTTGTTTATTCGTGCTGGTCCAGCAAGTCCTGGTACATGTGACACGATATTTGTTGCACTAGTTCGGCTCGACGCAGGAGCTTGCTTTGACCATTTTTTTTCTATTTCTCCCGTAATAGTAACTTTGCTGTTCGTTATCACTAATGTCATCCTCACTACTCGATTCGGTACCTAAGATTTGATCGTTATTATTCCCAGTGTCACTTTGATCACCAGCTTCAGAGTCAGTATCCTGCTCACTAACAATTGTCTCTGCATTAGATATGTCGAAATCGCTGTCACCAATCTGTTCAGCTATGTCTTCTAACTCCTGTTGTGTCAAGGGTCTCGTTCTGACACTTGAATTAGCCATAATTATTTAAAACTAAATCACTGACAATTGGCCTTTTTAAGGTATGGCGGGGTCAATTTTGACCCTATCGACGTCTAACACTCAACAAAGTACAAAGTCAACTGCAGCGACTACGTTCAAGTAATGTACTCAACGCCAAAGACGAATAGCTGGACGGCGGCGTTGCCAGGTGTTCTCCTTTTTCTGGAATTTTAATAAGCATTTTTTTTGGGTCTAAAATGACCCCGCCATACCAGTTAGGGGATAAATCTAGTTTTATGTGTCTCTTGTTATAATCCATTTATATTAGGAAAACAAAATGCCAAAGAATAATAGCCAAATTTATCCAAATGTAGCTTTCCATCGTAAGTCTACTTTGTAAATTAGATGTATATCAGCTAAATTAACAAACTCAAGGAATATTATTCATATCTAAAGTAAATTGAAAGTCTAACGAAATAAAATCATTGGAAGTGCATATTTAGTTTTACTTCGACGGAAACATTAGTAACTTGCCTTACAATATTTATTTATTTAAATTAAGTGCATGTGACGTTTATAGTCATAAGCACGAGTTACGGTATACAGTTTACATGTTACAAAATTGAAATTTTTATTTATGAATGTTTTATATAGGATGTGATAAAAGAAGCAGGGCGGTCAAATATTTTGCAAATGAAACTTCAGATTAAAAATCCCCCTACACACACACCCCCTAGACCAAGGAGAGGGGTAACATTGAAATCTTAAACAGGAACCATAATTTTTTTATTGCAGATTGGGATTCCTCATAAAAAAATAAGTAACTTCTTTAGAAAACATGTTTTTCGAATTTTTGTTAGATGGACTTTTAATCGGAAAAACTATTTATCATCGTACCCTAGGAAAATTATGGAATCGGTTTAATAACTCAAAAAATACACTTTCACATGAAAAACCAAAAAGCCCATTTTTGGAGCCCTCCACCTCCTGGGGGTGGGATGGGGTGCAACTTTCAAATCTTAAATAGAAACCCCCATTTTTTTTTGCAGATTCCGATCCTACAAAACATTTAAAAAAAACTGTACACAGGATAAAAATTAGTATGCAGACTTCTAATCTGTAATGATTGTTCTGTAATGTCACCTATTGCGAATGGAAAAAATTTAAATAAAACTTTTTCTACTTTCCACCTTTAATTTTTTTTAGAATTCACCACCTGGTGATAGTGGTGCAGGAACTTGTTTTGATGCCATTCGATAGAATTTTGAAAAATATTAAAAACGTGTTTTTTTGTATTTGGAAGTGTATTTCTCGAGATATTAAACCGTTTCTATAATTTTCCTAGAATATCATGATAAATCTTTTTATATTAATATAACGCTATCTATCAACAATTCTTAAAAATGTTTCTTATAAAAGTTAGTTATTCTTTATGAAGAATCCAAATCTAGAATAAAAAATGGAGTGCCTATGTAATATTTTAAAACTGCCCCCCTTCACACTACAGGCTGCGTGGTTGGTGGGTCGTGTTTGGCGTTATTCAATAGATTAAAAAAAAATATTGAACTAATATTTTTTTGTTTTTCTGACCTGATGTTTATTTAGCCAAATATTTGACAGACCTGTTTCATTTATCACACCATTTATATGAGAAGACTCCACAATGAATTGTCAAACTAGTGCATTTTTTTGTTTTGGCCTTTTTACACACAACGCAAAAGTCTAAGGATATTTTAATAATTTGACAATACCAATGACAAAAATTTCATGACCATATAAATTTGCTTGTACTATAATTGTTAATACAGACACTCACATTTTATCAAAAAAAATTGTAAAACTGATAGCAATGTGTTTTAGAATGTTTTTTATAAGGGACAAAAAAATCGACATTTTTATGTCTTGTTTATTTTTAATTTTAGTCACTTTATACCACTCTTACTTAATAGGTGAGTTAAAGATATTGTCTTTTTGCCATGCAACGACAACATTTAACGTTGGACGAGATGAATAGAGCCTTGGGCCTCTTTCAAGCTGGTATGCGACAAACTCAAGTTGCTGATCAGTTGGGTGTCTCCCAAAGCGTCGTAAGTCGTTTGTGGCGTCGGTTTAGAGACACTGGAAGTCCAGCCGAGCAACATCCAGGACGTGGTCGCTCTACAACCGTCGCTCAAGACCAATATTTAATTTTAAATGCCAGAAGGCAGCCAACAATCACAGCACCCGAGCTGGTTAATGAATTACAGCTTGCACATAATGTAACAATTAGCAGCAGTACTGTGAGGAATCGTCTCCATGAAGCCAATCTTCGTAGTCGGCGACCACTGGGAAGTCCACCTCTATCTAGAGGCAATCGCGCTGCAAGATTAACCTGGTGTCAAGAGTTTCAGAATTGGACTGACAATGATTGGGCCACAGTTTTGTTTAGTAACGAGTCTAGATATGGATTTCATCCAGATTCTCGTCGGACAAGAGTTTGGAGACGACCCGGAGATGGAGAACGATTACGACATCTTCAAGAAGTGTATGCATATAGAGGTGGTACATTAATGGTATGGGGCGGAATCATGATTGACGGAAGAACTGACCTCGTTTTCCCACGTGGCTTTCTCAAAAGTCAGCAATATTTGGACACTATTCTTGAACCTGTTGTGCGCCCGTTTGCTACAGCTGTTGGAGAAAATTTTTACTTTATGCATGATAATGCTCGACCACATGTTGCGCATATTGTAACAAACTGGTTGAATAACGAAGGTATTGATGTATTGCCGTGGCCAGCACAATCACCGGACTTGAATCCCATTGAGCATGTATGGGACATGCTTCAACGAAGAATTACTCCACATATGGGCAATATCTACAATGAGTTTCCATTAAAAGAGCTTCTGAGAGAACAATGGACACAACTACCTCAAGCCTTGTACCTTGTTTTCGCGAAATATCTATAAACTAAGTAGTTTTATAAGATCAGAAATAGTTGTAATAAAATATAGAAAATTAATGAAAGATTAGAAAAAAAATCAAATTTCAAGTCTATTTAGTAGATATTTGAGACAACATTATTATTAACTACTAAGCACGATTTAAAACGTATTGATACACTAGATTGTGGTCCGATTCTAACGAATCGAGATTCTAGAACATATGATGTTTCACTAAAATCCTTTTCTTTTATCATACCAAAAATATTCTATGCAGATTTATTTTGATGACTATTAAAACTGCAAAATAAAACGTTTTTTAGCAAAAGATGCATAAAACGGTACATTACAAATAAGCTATAGTATCGTGTTCGTCATTTGTCGTAACAACTAAAAACTAATTGATTTATTTCCTCCCCTTTTATTTGCTATATCTCATGTTAGGATTGGATCAGTTGTTTATTTTGTATTCAGCTAAAGGCATTCTTTAAGTCAATAAGTCAAAATTTAACTTTTAACTAGTAATGATAATAACTATGATATTTTGTATGTCGCTATATATAAAGAAATTGTGTAGTGCCCTTTTGGTAGTCGCCTTGTTTGTTTTGTATCTTAATATATTCGTTATATCCTCCTATTTTATACGCTATGTCGTATGTTATGACTTGATAAGTTGTTTATTTTGTACTGAGCCAGAGACCATTTTTAAGTATTTTGATATCTCGTATGTTGCTTTACGTTCATTTAAACCGAAGATGCTGTACAGTGCTTTTGGTAGTAACCTTGTTTGTTTCTTAGATCTTAATACATTTGTTATAGTCTTACCTTGCATTGGCTCGCATGTCAGGATTTGATGAGTTGTTTATTTTGTTTAGTCAGAGGCATTCTTCATGTCAATAAAGTCAATTCACCTTATAGTGTGTATATTATTTTCCATACTATCATATGATATTCCGTATATCACTATACATTCATTATAAACAAAGATAAGGTGTACTGTCCTTTTGGGAGTTGCCTTTTTTCTTTTTTCTATCTTAATATAACTTTTATCCCCTAACCTTTTATTCAACGCATCAGCAAGAAAAATAAACTAAAATATAAGTAAATATTAAAAAAAATTGAATTTTCAATAAGTTTAATTAAATTTAATCAATTTCTGTGTAAATATGACGACAGACAGCCACACTCTAAGAGGCATAAATAAAACTGTTTCGAAGGCAATCGGGAGCGATTTAAGGAAATTTAAAACCGATAGTATTATACGCAGTAAAGGGGAAAATAACAGCCTAAAAGTTCTACGTAGAAAGCTAACGAATGGGAAATGCGAAATTTATAAATTAAGAAACAAGTAAAATGAAATAATATCACGTAGAGACAATTAATATAGGTCTTCAAAGAGTTTTACTAAGAGTTATATGGAAGTGGACGAGAAGATCAAACAGAAATACAAACTGACCCCTCCAAAAAAAAGATTGGAGAAAAAATTAGATTTTTACCAACCGAGAGAGCAGGCAGGATTCTGTTTAAATTATGGTGCCAATGATCACTGCCATACAGTAAAGACACTCATTGAAAACTCTAGAAACTATAGAATACAACAAACCTTTTGTCGTCACTTTCATAGATTTTCATAAAGCGTTCGAAACGATCGGCTTGTAGACAGCATTATAGATGCAATTAATGACAGCAGGATTGACCATAGGTATAGTGAACTTAGTTACAATATTTACAAAAATGCCACTATGACTGTTAAGATACACGATAAAACCGGACCAATAAAAATAAAATATGGGATAAGGCAAGGAGATACATTGTTACCGAAATTATTCATAACGGCATTGGAGTATGCCTTTAAGATGGTCAATTGGGACCAGAGAGGAGTAACGATAGACGGCGAAAAGCTTAACCATCTCCGTTTCTCAGATGACATTGTCCTTATCACATATAATTTAGAAGAACCTACAGATCTGTTAAATGAATTGGATTTTGCATGTTCGAAGGTGAGCCCCAGAATGAACTTGACCAAAACTAAGTTTATGACAAATATGGTCAAAAACCGTTTAACTATTCAAGACAAAGTGGTAGAACTGGTGGAGAAATATACGTATTTGGGTTATGAAATAAGAATCAGCAGGGATAACGAAACCAAACATGCGCAATCCAAAGACGGATTACTTTAGCGTGGGCAGCCTTTGGAAAACTGCGAGACACACTTAGGGCCGACTCACCAATTAGCCTCAAAAGAAAAGTAGTTGCCCAATGCGTATTACCGGTCATGACCTATGGACCAAAAACTATGACTCTAACTAAGACTACGGTTTCGAAATTGAGAGTGGCACAGAGACGAATGGAACGGTCTATGTTGGGAGTGACGTTACGGGACAGAATAAGAAACGAAGATCTGCGAAAAGTGAGGAGTATTGCTGATGTTGTGGAACGCATAGCGGAACTGAAATAGAACTGGACCGGTCATGTTGCGAGAATGCACGACTCACGGCCAAGCGCAGACAAACGCAGTAGAGGAATACCGCCTACACAAATTTGCCAAATTGGCAAAAAAGAGCACACAATCTTAAAGAATATACGAGTTTAAGAGAGACCTATGTCCAGCAGTGGACGTAATAAATGAAGGCTGGATGATGATGACAGACAACAAAAATAAAAAAAAGATACTAGTCTTATAGAAGCTTTAATAATCTATAGAATGAGTAGGAAGAGAATAATTTTTTTATTAACAATAATTAAAAAGCATTAGGTGTTATGTGCAATTTTACGGTCAAAAATTATAAAACTAGTAATTTACGTCCCCATTCTGAAACCAATTATCCTTAGTTTTCTATTTACTGTCAACCAAATTTCAAATTGAGATAAAATTATTAATAAATCAGATAAAATTCCTTCTTTAAAATAAATTTAAATAAATTACAAAAAATTTTGACGACCTTTAAAAACAAACTTGGAAGATTTACTCAAAGAGTTAAATCCAAATATTGCAGCATTATACACAGTTATTTTGCAAATCCCCATCTCAAGACACACAACCGAACGATGCATAACTGCAATTATTACATCTAATGAAGATCATTTGAGTCCGTTCAGCTTAACCCTTGACGGATCCATAGATATTACAACAGATCTTCCGCAATTTTCAGTTTTCATACGTTTTGTTTCACCTGACTTCGTCGTTAAAGAAGAATTATTGGATTTAGTGGCACTTCAAGAGTCAATCCGCAGTGTCGATATTAGAAATTCATACACTGTATGCCAGTTATACAATGTATACAATTATATTATAATGAAAACTTTTGATGTACCCTTAATAAACTTGTAAGAATTGTAGCTGATGGAGTTCTTGCAATGCTGGGTAAAAAAGTTGGGCTTATTGACATTTCAAGAGATGATTGTCAGACTCTAAAATTTATACCGATTCACTGCATAACTCACCGAGAACATCTCGTTATAAAATGTTTAACATATCCTGATGTTATGAAAACAGTGTTACACATTGTAAATGACATTTGCATCAATGTAAAAAATCATCGACAATTCAAAAATTGATCCTTGAGGAATTAAAAGATGGAAAACGTTCCAGTAACATTAATATATTTTGCATTGTTAGATGGATATCTAGCTACAACGTATTACATCGATTTGTAGATTTGATTGATCCGATTACTGCATTTCTAAAAGACAAGGAAATAACTTATTCAGAATTAAACGATGACAACCGGTTACCAGACGTAAGATTTTTAATGATACCATGGAACATTTACAATCACTTAGTTTACATATACGGGAAGAGGAAAAAGATAAAATAATATCTGACCTCTCACGCTGCATATGTACTTTTAAAACTAAATTAGAATTATTTCAAAAGGACATTAGATATAAAACATTTGCTATTTTTCTCGAATTAAATTTTTTTTCCCAATATTAAACAACAAAATCTCAAAGAGTTTATAAAAAAGCTAGAAGGAATATTAACAGAATACTTAAACAGATTTCAAAATTTGAAATATTTTAAATAGTCTCTTGATTTTTTCTGGATTAATTTAAAATTAAAATAAGTCAAGGTTTCCATTTCCAATATACTTATGACCCAAAAAGCATTTGGACAATAAGAATTAATTGAGATGCAAAAAGATCAAGCTCTATAATTAAAATATAAGTCTACACCAGCGTTTCCCACCACCAGTCCATGTCCCGTCACTAGCTTTTTGGTCGAGGAGCACTATTCAAGACAGAAATAGGTGCCTCAGTGAACAAGAGATATTAGTTGGGCGGGTGAGGGGAGATATTAACAAACATGTTCTATTCACTTTATTAAATTTTTCGTTTCAATCGCAAACATAAGAAGTTTAATTACATATAAAATCATCATCATCATCATCAATACCGCTACAACTCTTCGTGAGTCTTTGCCGCGTTTACTATTGCATGTTTGTCGGTCATGTGCCAGTAATTCGAATTGTCGCACTTCCATTTTCTCTAGATCTTCTTTGACTGCATCTTTCCACCTTTTTCTAGGCCGCCCTACAGACCTTCTTCCCTCTGGCCTTTCCCAGAACACATTGATTACAAGGCGATTGTTCTTACTGCGTATCACATGCCCTGCCTATCTGAGTCTATTGGCCTTTATATCTGACTAGATTTTCTTTTCCGAATAGAGACTCTAGCTCGTTATTGTATCTGCCCCTCCATTCGTTTGTCACGCTGTATCTGCAAAGGCCATATATCATTCGAAGAATTTTACGTTCCCACACCAGCAATTTATTTATTTTTCTTTTTGTTAGCGTCTATGTTTCGCTTCCATACGCGACTGCTGGTCGTATTATGGTCTTATATATCCGGATTTTTGAACGCCGTGAAAGAAGTTTTGACTTCATTAGATGTTGAATTGCAAAGAAAGATCTGTTTCCTGCCATTATTCTCGTTTCAACTTCTCGCTCCAATTTGTTGTTATTTGTGATTGTTGCTCCTAGATATTTAAATTCTTTAACCACTTCGAAGTTGTAATCATTTATAGTAATGTTTTGCCTTAGTCGCCGTCGTTCTTGTTTTGAGATGACCATGTATTTTGTTTTGCCTTCATTTATTTTTAGACCGATGTTTAATACAGCTTCTTCAAAGCTCGAGAAAATATCCTTAATTTCTAATGTTGATTGTGCTACTGCGTCTACGTCATCGGCAAAGGCGAGTATGATTTTTGCTCCCCGAGCAGTTATGTCTGGTTTGATTTTTGGATATATTTTTCGCACGACATATTCTAAGGCCAGGTTAAACAATAATGCGGACAACGGATCTCCCTGTCTCAGTCCAGAATTTACGCAGAAAGCATTTAATATTTCTCCCCCTATTCTAACTTGTGCAAAAGAGTTACTTGCACACATTTGTGTTACCGCAGCTAGTTTCTTGGGTACGCCGAGCTCGATCATTGCCTTTCATAATGTTGCACGATTAATTGAATCATAAGCCTATTTGTAGTCTATAAAAATCTGATGCAGGTCATGATTATATTCCCAATACTTTTCAAGCATTTGTCTTATTGTAAATATTTGATCAATAGTCGATCTGCCAGGCCTGAAACCACACTGGTAGTCACCAACTATTTCTTCGGCGCATGGTACTAATCTTTTTAATAATATCGAAGCCAATATTTTATATGTAGTGTTGATTAGTGAGATTCCTGTCTAATTCATGCATGATTTTACATTCGTCGACAAAATTTTAAATTCGTCTTTGAGTTGACATCAAAAATCTGCTGTCAAATCTATCAGGCACTCATACTGCTAAGATGTTAAGGAAGCTGGCTGCAACTATGGATCTGCAACCCAGAAGTTTTTTTGTTTTTTGTCGTGGAATTTCCGAGGAAAATAATTAGGGAAGTTTTTAAATAAATTCAGCAGATGAGGGTGAAACTCGTTAAAGACAGCTTGAGGTATGTCCGATTCTAGTTCTTTTCTAAATTCTGTGATTAGTGGAAAGCTATTCAGATTTTTAGTTTTCACCGATTCTGTCCAAATAATTAATTTCTTCATACACGCTTGTATTTTATCATTGGCGGTAAAGACAATTATTGTCTTTTCCTGAAGTAAGAGACTAACTTCATTGACCTTGTTAAACATGTCTGTTAAAAATGCCAATTTAATTAACCAATGCTCGTTAACAATCGATCACCCAAGGCAAAATTGCTGTCAATTAGGAAGGTTCTAACTTAAGCTCTCATTTCAAAGTGCTTAGCTAAACATTTACTGCGAGAAAGCCACCTTACTTCCGTATGAAGAAGTAAAGACGAATGTATACTGCCCATGTGATCGTACATCACTACAAATAGACTTGTATTCAGTGGTCGTGATTTGATAAAATTAATTATCTTCACGGTTTCATTCAAGACTACTTTTAAGGAAGGCGCCGTTTTTTTCACAGCGAGGCTATGGCGGTGAAGGATATAGTTGCTACTGCTGCATTCCTTGGAATTTTCCTTTATTCTTAAAATGATGCCCGAAGTTCTTTCAGTCATCGCTTTTGCGTCGTCTGTGCACACACCGACGCAATTATCCCAGGGAATGCTATTCCTATATCTCTTTGAAAAAGCTTTCTATGAACTTCAAAATTTTGGCACCAGTTGTGTTAGTTGTCAAAGGTTTGCAAAAAAGTAGATCCTCTTGAAAAGACTCCAAGTACTGGTACCGCACAAATGCTATTATAATTGCTAACCCAGCTACATCTGTTGACTCATCTATCTGTAGTGAAAACTTGGTAGATTTTGTTCCTGCACAATGCACAAATGTACAATACAAGTATAAAACATAAAAAATCATTTCCGTCCGTAGATACACTTTGTTTGGCGTAGTAAGAAAAGGGCGGTCGTAAACCAATTCGGAAGTGCCGTCTGAGCGTGAAACGTTTCCGGTAGAATATTAGAAGCGCATGTAAAACCAGCATTTCAATTTTAAAACTCTTAGATATTACGATTATTAAGGCAATTTAAACAAATAAGTAGAAGATATTGTTGGGAACTATGGACTCAATTTAAGAAATAAGGTAGGGGGCAAATTGGTTGAGTTGTGTCAAGAAAACAGTCTGGTACTTTCAAAAACTTACTTTAAATGACCTAATCGTAGACTCTACACCTGTAGATCGCCTGACGATAGTAATAGCAAAGTTATTAGAAACCAGATAGATTATGTTTTTATATAAAAAAAACTCCAATAAACTCCATGGTTTTTAAACTCCATTTAATCAGCAAAAACATACCCTTCACAGACCATAAATCGGTTGTTGTAACACTCGATCTCAGATTTAAAAAAAAAAAACAACTACACGCTGCAATCAGAATCAAATACAACGTTCATTTTTTAAAGATTTATTTGTAGTAGATCAGCTGTCCAAAAAAATTAATGAGAAAATAAACATTAATATTATCAATCCAAAAGAAAATTCGAATAGAAAATGGGAAACATTTAAAAACATAATGCTAAATTCAACGAAGCAGATCTTAAATAGGAAAAACACATTAAAATCATGAATGAATGATGAGATACTACAATTAATGGAAATTAGAATATTGTATAAGAACGTAGACATCGAAAAGTATAATGACATATATTTATAGTTTAATTAGAAAGAAACTAAGAGAAGCTAAGGAAAAATGGTACGAGTGCGAGGAAATAGAAGTACTATTGGAAAGGCCTGATGATTTTAATATACATAGAAAGTTAAACGAACTGGCCGGTATTCGAAAAACAAATCACAGTAGTATCTTATTAGATAAAACGGTAAAATTATCCTTGACAATAACAAGAAAATAAAAAGATGTAAACAATACATATATGAATTATTTAAATATAAGAGGCAAATATCTCCGTCAAACATGATTAGGAGAATGAAACCATAGGTTATGCAGTCAATATTCCAACCACGCACACACAAGAGGCAAATAGAAAACATGGAACTATGCAGTAGTAAAGAAACTGGGCCCAGTATAACAAAAGAAGATGCCATGCATGCAGTAAAACTGGCGAAAGATAATAAAGCTACAGGCCCCGACAAGACACCACCAGAAACTATTAAATTAATCGCAGATGATAACAGATATATAAAAGACTTATAAAACACCATATATGATACAGCCGTCATTCCAAAAGAATGGATTAAGTCAACTTTCTTAACTTAAGTAAAAAACTAACGTTAGGGAATGCTGTGACCATCGAACTAATAGCTTAATGAGCCACACTCTAAAGATATTTTTAAAAATTGCACATAAAATATTTTTAGAAAACTGGAGCCAGATATTCAGAAACGCAATGGAGACAAGTTGTTTGCCCTTAACCCTCGAGTGGAGGCGCTGGTGCAATAGTGCTACCAATATTACTTTATGAGTGGGTGGCGCGTGACTATTGGGTTATTTGTTTTTATACCTCTTAGTATCTTCCTAGAAATTGACGAGGAAGTGTTAATTGAATTTGTGCGATTTAATTTCGTTAACGTGTCCAGTTATGTAAGTGAATTAATTTTAATTTTTTTCTTTATAATAATATTTTTTCTGCTACTACTAATTTTAGATTGCTAAAAAATGTCGTTTATCAGTTTCTTTGTATTACAGCGTTGCCAAAACTTACATTTTACTCTATATTAGGGCAAAAGGACTTACGGAGGAAGAGCTTCGAAACATTTTAGAAAATATGTCTGATATAGAAAAAATTAATGACTCAGATGACAGAGAATGGAGCGAAGAAGACGGAGAGATTGTAACCAAAGAAGACTATAATTCATGTTCAGAGATAGAGTTGGAAGACATTGAGGAAAATAAGGCTGTTTATGCTAGTGACTCCGGTTCTGATATGGAAGTAGATTCTGACAGTCTGCCTGGCGAAATCGGTAATAACTTTTATACCGGTAGAAACAAGAAAACCAAATGGAGAAAAACTAGTTACCATTCACAAACTTCCAATACCAGTTCAAAAAATCTTTTAAAAACGAATCCTGGTCCGAAAGGGACTGCAAAAAACGTTCCCACCGAGATTGAGGCTTTTTTGAAATTAATTGATGATAGCAATATAAATGATATCGTGCATTTTACAAATCTGTATATTAAAAAAAGAGAAAGGCGGTTAATTATAGCAGAGAAAGAGCAGTTAAAGTTACAAGTAAATCTAAAATAATGGCTTTGTTTGGATTATTGTTTCTAATCGGTACTAAAAAAGGAAGTCGTACTAATGTCCAGGAACTGTGGATAAATGACGGAACAGGTTTGCCAATTTTGAGGGCCTGCATGAGCTATAGGCGGTTTCAATTATTGCTGCAATGTATAAGGTTTGACGATAAAGAAACACGAGAACAACGTAAAAAATTGGATAAACTGGCGGCAATTAGAGTATTTTTAGACAAGTTTAAACACAACTGTAAGAAATATTATAATCACAGTTACTATGTAACCATAGATGAAACACTGAAACCTTTCAGAGAACGATGCAGCTTTATCCAATATATCCCGAATAAACCGGCCAAATACGATTTAAAAATTTTTGCGCTTTGCGATGCCGAAACTTATTATACCAGTGCTTTTGAAGTTTACTGTGGCAAACAGCCTGATGGGCCCTAGTGTAAATCTAACTCTCCATCTGATATAGTAAACAGACTAGTTGCGCATATAAAAGGTACTAATAGAAATCTGACCACCGATAATTGGTACACCAGCTATCCTTTGGCATGTTCACATTTAAAACAAAAAATTACAACCATTGGTACTCTGCGAAAAAATTAATCAGAAATACCTCCTGAGTTTTTGCCCCACAAAGAACGTGCAATTGGATCTTCGTGCCATGGTTTTCAAACAGAGTTGTGTCTTACGTTCCGAAAAAGTCAAAATCTGTAGTATTACTTTCTACTATGCATGATGATGGAAAAATTAACGAAAAAACTGAAAAGCCCGAGATAATTCTTGACTACAATAAGACCAAGGGTGGCGTCGATACAGTCGACCAATTATGTGGGGGATATTCTGTTTCGCGAAACACCAGAATGTGGCCCTTAGCATTATTTTATGCTATTCCTAAAACTGTATTTACTTATAAGCCATTTAAACAGTTCTAGAACTTTAATTTGCTGCTGGTAGCATATTTGCACCACGTGTCCACTCACGCGATAATTATAGGCGCGTCTGCTCGAGGGTTAATGTAGTAGCGGAAAGATGTATGGATATTAACCAACTTCTTTATATCTTTTTTCTTGATTATAACAAGGCAGTTGACAAAGTTTTACATAATTGCCTTTTACGGCTACTTTAAGATAAATATCTGGATTTGAAAGATATTAGAATAATATCAAACCTTTACTTTAATCAAGTTGCATCTGTAAAAGTAGGCAACGGACTTTCAGAAAAAATAGAAATACAACGAGGAGTAGGCAGGGATGCATACTTTTTTCTCTGCTCTTTAACCTATATTCAGGAAAGATAGTTCAGAAATCACTAAAGGAAACATCAAGTGGAATTAACGTCAACAGAGAAGCTAAAAATAGCATCAGAATCGCCGATGATACGTTAGTAATCGCAAATTCGGTTAAAGAAATTGCAGGTTCTGATGAATAAGATTGTAGATAGTAGCTAAGTGGCCGGACTTACTTTAAATATCAAAAAGATAAAATTCATGATATGCAAAGACACAAGAACAAAAAGCCTTATCTATTAGGGACAATCTCGTTCAAAAGGTGAAGAAATATACATATTTAAGAACAATTGTAACCAACAACAAAAATTATACACAGTAGATCAAGTCATGTATAGGAAAAGCCCGATCAACATTCAATAATATGAGGAAAATAGTTTGCAGCAATGATTTCAGTCTGCAACGAAAGGTACAAATACCGAGGTGTTATGTGTTATCTCTGTTATTATATGGAATGGAGGCTTGGATACCAAAAAAGAATATAAGTAACTGAATAGAAGCGTTTTACATGTAGGCTAATAGAAGAATTTTAACGACGATTTAAAAATAATGAAGAGAAAATAGGAGATATTAAATACAATTAAAATAAGAAAATTGCAGTATCTAGGTCATGTCGTTAAAGGTGAAAGATATGCGTTACTGCAGACCATTATACAGAGAAATATACTGGGCAAAACAAGCCGACGACGCATACCCTAACTTAAAAATTTGAGGCAATGGTACAATTGTAACTTTGCTGAGCTGTGTAGAGCAGCAGGATGAAATGAGATAGCCGTAGTAATAGCTAACCTTCTTAAAGGAGAAATTAGAGGAAAGGAGAATTACAGAAATATGTACTCAATGAAAAATAATACTGAATAATAATACTTTAGGACAAAACGTTTCAAAATAGGAAGAATTTAATCTTCATTAAAATTGCTAAGAGTCAAATAACGTGTAGGGGTGAAAAATGATCACCAAAATAATAATAATAAAGAATGCTGTGGAAATAACATACATTTTATATTTTGCTTAAAATATTAATGAAACATATACACTATAAAACATTTATTACTCACCCAGTCACTTGTCTCTGTTAAAGTATAATGGAAAAAGTAACTGCCACTATAAAAACATATATTATATGCTTTCAGCAAAGACTTCGAATACTTTTTGCGCTATACCGCAGAGAAGCTATTAAGTGATGTTAAATAATATCTCCCGAGATTTGTTTACGTGATACTTTTTTTCTATAAAGTGCATGTAGGAGAGATACGGGTAACGAGTGTCATTTGATCTCTAAATACGATTGGTACAGATGCACTTTAAACTACTTAATACCTTGTTGTGGAAATTACTACCCTTACTTTAAGTTTATCGTGCACACTAACGAAGTTGGTAGTTAATTACATTTATCTTAGAGATATAAAGCCCATAGCTGAAGTTAGAGCTTAATGATAGAGCTTTATATATATATATATATATATATATATATATATATATATATATATACACACTAAAAAATATTTTGCATATTATCTGTAACGAAACTGAACGTTTCTCATTTGAAATTTTTTGCACTGATTTTTTTTTGTCTACTAAAAAAATGTATTTTATTGCTTGTTTTTTGTTTCCTAATCATGGCAAAGATTCTTTTTTTTATTAACATTTAAGATTTTCACAATCTGTTTTGCAGTGAAAACAATAAGTAAAATTTTTTGTCTTACATGACAGGTAGGATGCGCACATACACTGATACGCGAGCACTAAAGGCGGCACTGATCACAATGGCTGGCTGCCGTTGAAGGCGTAACTCCCACTGCTATAGGCTCTGTCAGGATCCGTGAGGTAGGTCCAAGGGGTCATGTCGCTTCAATCTCTTTGCTTGTTGGTTGTTGAGAAGATTGTGTGCCAGGGTATTAGGATGCACCCGCAACCTGTTTTGATATTGTTCAGAAGATTTTTTGCACTCTTCAGAGACTGTTAGTACCTGAAGATCTCTATGTATTGCATTATTCTGGATATACCAAGGTGCATTAGTGATTGTTCTCAGAGTTTTGGATTGGAATCTTTGTATTATCATAATATTAGATTTGCTAGCTGAACCCCAGAGCTGTGAGCCATATGTCCAAATGGGTTTTATTATTGTATTGTTCGCGTTCATCAGTTTTCGAAAACCGATATTTGTAAAAATTGTTTTGCGTTTTACTAACTTTGTAGTAAACAATTTGAATAGGCAAGTGATATCTGAGTTTAACAGATCTAGAATCGTTACTTTGATTGAGGAAGGCCTCACACAAGTCAACGTTGCTGTCCGGGTTGGAGTTAATCAGAGTGATGTGTCTCGGATTGTGAAAAAATATCGGGAGACGAATTCTGTTAGCGATCGTCCAAAAAGCGGAAGACCCAGAATTACTACCAATGTCCAAGAGCGCTTTTTAATGTTGACTGTCCGGGGAAACTCCTCTATGACTTCCCCAGCTATTAGAAGAGAGTTCCAGTAAACTCATAATATTGTAATTTGCGATCAGACTATTAGAAACAGGTTACATTTGGCGAATTTATTTACAAGAAGACCATTGTTTGTACCAAAGCTTACGTAAGAACAGAAAAGGACTCAACTGGATTGGGCCAATGAACATTTACCATGGCATGACAACAGATGGGGAAACGTGTTATTTTCGGATGAAACCAAAATTAGTCTTTTGTCGGATAATCGCGAATTAGGATTTGGAGAAACACAAATCGAGAGGATAGACTTAACCAAGCTGTCCAAAGAGTCCAATATCAAGGTGGCTCCATAATGTTTTGGGCGGTATCATGCTAAATAATAAAACTCCTTTAATTCCTATTGTTGGTAACATGAATGAACAAATTTATATTAATACCATTCTTAGGCCTGTTGTACGCTTGTGGCGAGGAGCTGGATAGAATTTATTTTTATGGACGACAATGCGCCTCCCCATCGTACGTGACATGTGGCAGATTGTTTAGAGACAGGAAGATATCGTCAGATTACAATGGCCACCTTGCTCACCTGACCTCAATCTCATTGAGCACAGATGGGATATGCTCAAAAAAAAAAATTCAGTCCCGGCAGTCACCCCAAGGACACTACAAGACCTTAGAATAGCAGCGATTGAAGAATGGGGCACCATGGACCAGAACTACATTAATACACTTATAAGAAGCATGATACATCGCATTCAGTCTTGCATTGATGCAAGAGGTGGAAATACGGCATATTAAGTATTAGTTTCAATATCTGTACAAATTTAAAAGTATAATACATATTATAATTAATAATAATAAATTGTTAATCTTTAAATTTTGTTTATTGTTTTTTTTTCAAAACATACAATTATATATATATATATATATATATATATATATATATAATATATATATATATATATATATATATATATATATATATATATATATATATATATATATAATATATGTATATATATATATATATATATATATATATATATATATATATATATAAAGATAATAAAATATAAGATTATTCATTTTGAAAATTTACTTGTTATTAATATCGTTACGTTTTTCTGTGGGTTCAGGAATTAAATGAAATACTTAGTTTAATCTTCCGTTACTCACGACAGTTTTCTGTGACCGGATCGCAAAATATGGGTCAATAATATTTTTTAATTTTTTTTGTTTTTTGAAAATTGTGTACAATTATCTTATTTACTGAATATATGATCACGTAATTTTGTAGATATGCGTTTGTTCCAACATTATATTACTTTATTGAAAAGTTAGCTAGCTTTCAGAGTGATCCATTAATCTATACAAAAAACTTGGATATTTAAAAATTTGTTTACTAGGAACTTTAAGAAATTAATTCAATACATAACTATGTAATATTTTTTTATAATTAAAATAGTAAATAATTTTTAATCCCTTTACCCTTGTTGCTGATACGCCCATGGCCGTATCCACAAATAGATATGCGGGTGGGCTCGCTCTCCCTTAGCAAATTTTATTGGAACATACCGACTATCACGGTGTTCTCAAAATACGGATGGTCGTACTTATCAAAAGAGGCTGAAGTAGAATATTTTATGGTAGAGCTTTGTTAACCTTTTCGGTTAACCTTCGGTTCCAGGCGGGTCCTTTTTGATAACTTGTTAAATTTTGAGAGGAAGAAAATGACTCTGGGAAGGACAGTTTTCGCGTGAAGACGCTTGCTTATCTTACCGTTCTCTGTGAATTTTTTTCTTTAAGTGTATGCACTTAAATCTTTGAAATATCTTAATTCAATACCATCGGAGATTAAATATTGTTATAAAGTACCTTTATTTTGATCAACTTCAGTGCTTGATATTAGTAAAGTATAGTAGAATCAGTGAAATAGTGCAGCAGTTATGGAGATTAATTGTAGGTTATCGTAATCATATTACCCAATCATGAACGAATCTGCATTAACTATTTCTTCACCTCTAGTTAAGTTAAATACCAATTTATCAATTCAATTAAAAGAACATTCAATTCTTAAACTCATTCTAATTAAATAAAATTCTAATTAAAAGATCATTAATGTGAACTTTCAATCAGTTATTAAAAACTTCTCACAAATAATAAATACGAACATTCAATATTCAGAAAGAACAGTTAATTAAACTAAAAATGGTGCGAGACAGATAGCTAACTTACAACCAAGTGCGAGTTGGTTTTATTTTTATACTACAGAATTCTTGTAATCTTTTTGTATTTTAAATTTATTAACTGTTATTATCCAGTCGCTTTATTATAAGAAGTATAATATATATATATTTTTTTATTTAAAGAAACAAAGTCGCATCCACCCAAAGGTTATTAGCGACATTCCTGTAACATTTGTAATAATATTAAATTTAACTTTTGTAACAATCAATCATTGTAACAATTAATTACAATTTGTGAACAATTGAACATTTGTAACAATTAATTTAGTTAAATTGTGTGTAACATATTTATACATTTTAAGTAACCTAATAAATTGTTCGGAACTAAACTTTTGTTGAGGACGGCTTTCAGGTTATTTGGCAAATTGTAAGATTGTCTTTGATTTACATATTTAGGACAGTCTATCAAGAAGTGATTTATACTGTCTACTGTATTGCATGTTTCGCATTTTGGAGGTTCACTATTTGAGAAGAGATAGGCATGAGTATACCTACAGTGTCCAAGTCGTAGACGTGTAATAATAGTTTGGCATCTTCTACTTCTGGCTGTGGACTTCCATGAAAAAATATCACTTTTGATGGTTCTGAGTTTCGAACTAGAGTCATTCCACTCCTGATTCCACGCAATTTACACCTTATTTTTAAAATAAACTTTTAGATCGCCTGCGTTACTTCGACACTCTGTTTCTGATACATCACTGGTGATAGCGTTACGCGCACTAGTATCTGCTTCTTCATTCTCTTCTATGCCTATATGAGATGGTATCCATAGGAAGTGAACTCTTCTGAAATTTTCTTGAGCTTTCATTAATTCGGCCCTAATAATTTTCTCAATGGGGTGTTTAGGGTATACATTTTGCATAGCTTTGACTGCGCTGAGAGAGTCAGAAAGGACTAGACAAGAAGGGATGTTTTTAATATTTACTTGCTTGATGGCTTTGAGCAAACCAAATAGTTCTGCAGTATAGATGCTGGAATTTAGAGGAAGTTTAAATTCAAAAGTGTTATTTGGGGTTACCACTGCTACTCCAACGTTAAGTTTACCTTTGGATGCATCTGTATAAATTTTAATCTACTCATTGTATTATTGATCTAGGATTGAATTTAGTTTAACTTTAAAAATAATAGGACTAGTTTCATGTTTATTATATATACTTAACGCTGTAACAACTTTGGGCTGTTCGATAGTCCAAGGTAGATATTTATTGGTATTCGTTTGAAATACTGCTGGAAATTGAATGTTCAGTCTGGAGCTATATAATCGTGTTCTCTCATAATAAGGTTTTGGGGCACAAGGCTTATTATTGTAATAATTAATATATTTGTTATTAAAAGTATTACAGTAAAGGGGTTTTTTATATTTGAGGCTATAGATGTAGCATGCGCTAGAGCTAAGTGTATTCTTCGGTAATTTAGAGGTGGTTCGCCGGCTTCGCTCAGTATGCTTTCGGAGGGAGTTGTCCGGAAGGCTCAGAGTGCAATTCTAATACCAGCGTTATGTATGCTGTCAAGTTTTTTAAGTAGTGTTTTTGAAGCAGATACATATGCAATTGATCCATAATTTAATTTAGATCTAATTAGTGTTTTATATATTCTCAACAGAGTTTCCTGATCTGATCTCCAATTTCGGTTTGCTAATGTTTTCATTAGATTCAGTCTTTTATGACATGTTAAAATTGTTTGTTTTATATGTTCTTGCCAAGAAAGTTGTTGATCAAACCACATACCTAAGAACTTTGCCGTTGGTTTAAATGGGAGCATAGTGTTGTATAATTTTAACGTAGGGGGCATTGATTAAACCTTTTTGGAGAAGAGTATACCTGATGTTTTTGTTACTGAAAATTTGAATCCGGTCGTTAGAGACCATTGTTCTAATTGATTTAGAAAACACTGCAAAGCGTTTGTCATTGATTCGGTGTTATTTCCTTTGATATAGACAACAAGGTCATCTGCGAAAAATCGAGCCTTTAGAGGTTTAGTAAAGTTGTTAATAATATTATTTATGGCCACTAAGAATAAAGTAGGGCTTAGGACTGATCCTTGGAATGTTCCATTTTCTTTACTTTTCTCCTCTGAGTAAGTATTATGTACTCTTACGCAAAAAGACCGGTTCTGTAAAAAATTTTTAATAAATTTCAGGCAATTTCCACGAATATTCCATGAATGTAGTTCTTTCAGAATATTGAATTTCCAACAAGTATTAAATGCCGTTTTGAAGTCGAAAAATATTGCAATACAATGTTTGGTTGCTAGCGCTTCATGAATGTCAGATTTTAGATCAAGAATATTGTCAATGCCCGAACGATTTTGTCTAAAACCGTTTTGTTCCGGAACTAAACGATTTGATAATTCTAATGTCCACGTTAATCTAAGATTTACCATTTTTTCCATCAATTTGCTCAGAGAACATGTTAAGCTGATTGGTCTGTATGAGAAACGTATAAATTATTTGATTTGTAAATAATTTTTAAGTACAAACGCTTAATTTTACAGAAAAAGTGATAATAAACATTTTTGTCCAAAGTTATTTTAGCTACATTTTTTTTTCAAACATTTTTTTCTATGGTTCAATGATTCCCCCTTACGATTTCCTTCTCTACGAGGAGGATTTTAAGAGAAAACCTGAGGGTGGGATTGGTTATTTTTACATCTTTTTTGGGGTCTTAAAATTGATATTTTTAGACAAATGCAGCTTGTTCGTATAATTTTTAAAAATTCAGTGTCATTTTCCGTTTCTAACGACTGGAATATTATCCACCCAAGCATTTTTATTTCCACATGCAATCTTTGTTCCTTTTTCTTTATAACTGCCCAACATTTAGTCCCTTACATCAATGCAAGACTTATGGCAGTTTTATGAAAATTTTTATTCAGTTTTGTTAAAATATTTTTATTACACATACACCACTTGCTTTTTTCCATCATCATCATCTTTGGCTCGAGAATCATGTGTGGACCCTGGCCTGCTCTAAGATTCGTCGCCATTCTGTTCGGTTTCGGTCGCCGTGTTGCCTTCTTCTGATCTTACATATACTTCCATTTTTTACAATTATCATCCAAAGTTAGCATTTTATTTGTATTGATATCTAGTGGTAAATTTAAGTTTAAATTTTTTTGTACAAGAGCTTGTCTTTAAATTTTTTTGTACAAGAGCTTGTTTTTAGTGTTTTAGTTTTTGTTCTCAATTCCTTTCAATATTTCATACCACATCATCAACATACATTTATTAGGTAGCAGGGATTGTTACTTTCTAGTTTGGCTGCTATCTTATCCAATATTAATGAGAATAAATAGAAATTAAGCACAGAGCCCTAATATTTGTAATGATAGTTTAACAATTTTTTTTTGACATTATGGCAACTCACCGCCTTTTTCCGTCAAGGCAACTTGATACGATATTTTTCTGTATTTTTTTTTAATTAAAGCAAATTAATTTTGTGCCAAAAATTTTTAGGACATACGTTATAATATGTCGAACTGATAATAGTAGCTCAAGATGTTCCCTTTTCCATTAAATTATATTCAGGACAAAATCGCAAAGTTTTAGACTTCAAAATTCACCTCTGAATTTAATAAAATATCTTTGTCACTTTATCGACAAAAATATTTCGACTATTCGACGTTGTGAAATATTTGTGGGGTTTTACATTCTGTCAGTATTTAATTAACTTTATTGTGTTTCAAATATTACAGAGTCTTTCTTCCCCTCATAAAGTTTGACTGTTTCGTTAAGGTTTGTTTTATTTTGGCTATTATGAATATTAAAGATGTAAAATTCATCATAGTGACGTATTGTTAGTATTTTTGAGGCGTATTTCTCGTATGAGGCTATTTGATAGAGTGGATCGGTAATAGCAAAATTTTAAAAAAATTGACAAATTGGTTTGGAATACCCACCAAAAGTTACCTTTAATAACGACAATAAAAAATTATTATTACAAGTCTGCACGTCGCGTACGTACATTAGTTTGCAGTTAGTCGTGAAAATTGAAGAGTTGTGTGGTTTTCGGCAATCTTGTTCTTAAATATGAGTACGTTATACTAGGCAATAAATTGAGTGTCCGTTAACTGGTGTTCCTGCAGATTTTAAAGGTAACGTTCTTTAAAATCCGTAAACTAATTTTCGAAACCAAATTCAGATTTTTGCTTTAATATGTGCCCTCTTATAATTGCAAGCCAAAACAGACGTTGATAAAGATGTTAATAGAGACATGGGGAATCTAAAAATTGCATTCCACAACATATCTCCTTAACTAAGCATAAATCCTTAACGAATTGGTTTGGATGAATTGGAAAAGGAAAAAAGACAGTTAAGATTTGATTTCACGTACAGTGCGTCTGTGTATCCGCTTACTACTAGATTAAAGGGGATCTAGAAAAATGATTAAGCTAACTAATAAGGTCAGAATAATGAATAAAGAGATGCAAACAATCTACAACAATCCGTTTAACATAAAGTCAGCATTAACTTATCAAGAAAGCAAAAGCTAAAAACTGATATAGAAATAGATCATGAATTGCCTTCCACTTCGCATGCCAATATCAATGCAGAAATGCAGTGGAAACAAAATTGTTTCAAACTCCCTACCTTGGCCAAAGTCTGTGATCGCTATGGACTATCGGACAGATCTACAGCAGCTGCGACAACTGCAGTGCTACACGAACTTGGAACCTTGGAATTGTTACCAACGGTAACACGAAAAACGAAATAGACAGAACTAAACTAAGAAGAGCAAGAGATCAATCAAGGAAAGGTTTTATGCAAAAATCCCCCGAAACTTTGAAGGCCATATATTTTTCCACAGACGAACCGCACTCGAAGAGCATGTTCAGAGGTGGCGTAGGGCGTGGACGACATGGGCCATAGCTCACGGCCTCGCGGTTTAAGGGGCCTCGTGACATAGAGATTTATGTATTACTTAAAATTAAGCCATGAACGTTCCGAAAAATGGTTCACTTTGAAAATTGAAACGTCAATAAACGTACTTTAACCTTTAATTGTTGCTTATTCCCATTTAAATAGTAATTGCTCTAATAGCTTCAGAACAAAATTAATGTCTAAAGTTGGCATACTGTCGACATCGACCAAGACAATTCTGATATAAAATTTACCTTTCATTAAGGGTTTTAATATTACTTAACCTATGATATTTAACTTATTGTTACCATATGTTATTAGCCCTGCAGTAGACGCGTCTAATTTGATAACTTTAGTAGACGCGCCCGGACTGAGAGTCCGATAACAAAAAACTACTCCCGCTAGTTGTAAAACCGTTTTATATTACTAAAGCTTTAAAAAAAAAAATTTAAACTTATACATGTGATTTACAAAAATAATACAAAATTAATGAAAACACGTATAGGTAAAAACATTTCGTCTAACGTACTTTTCTTGGGAACAATTATTACAAATAATACTGGCATGTTCTAAGCGCAGATACTTTTTGCAGAAAATACAAAAATATTTTGTTGGTCGATTTTTCTTAGAATCACAAATACTGCAACGTCCCCTTTTGTAAGCTGTCGGTTTTACCGGAACAGCTTCTTCTTCTATACCGCAAAGCTCTTGTAGTCTCACTTTAGAGTTTTCGGAAGATTTGGCAAAGTCGCACGTACTTTCTGTTGGTCATATACTAATGACTGGAAAAGTTGTAAAAGGAAATTTCTAAGTTTAATTTTTAAATATGGATTATTTGCAGAATATATTATAAGGCTATTTATCCCTGCAACATTCAGCATACTATAATATAATATAATATCACGACTGGTCATCTTCTTGTATTTCTGGCAACGTTATATTCAGTACAATACTGGTCCACAACGTCCACTCCGCACTTTGTTGAATTATTACATTCCGGTTGGATCCATATATCCGTTCACACAAACGTTCTACAATAGATTTGGCAGTATTATCTGTTTTGTATAGACCATCCGGTTGAGTGCCTACGTAAACTTCCATATTACTCGTGTAGAACATTTTGGCATCACATAGTGCAAAAATTTTGATACCATACTTATTTGGTTTAGACAGTATGTACTGTCAAAATGTACATCGACCTCTAAATCCTTCTAATTTCTCGTCCACCGTAATATACTCAGAATGAACATAATTTGTTTTGCAGCTATGAATGAACTGGTCAAAAATGTTTTTGATAGGCTCTAATTTGTCTAGTTGTTTGCGCTGATCACGAGTATTTAGATCATCAAATCGAACGTAACGCATTAGAAATCTAAATCTGCTTATACTCATAGTTTGACGAAATGCTTCGATTCCTGTGCCTTCGGTCTTTCAGAGATCTTCAGTGTTGAGACGATTTGCTTTACGAACACCTGCAAGGTAAAGTAGGCCAAGTAATGCTTTAATTTCTGCAGTATTGGTTGGTTTGTAGTCTCTCTCACGAACAAAGTAAGTAGACACTGCTTCTATCTTCTGATTTGTATGCAGAACTATAGTATTGAGAATTTCATTTGTAAAAAATGTATTCCATATATTAACAGGAGATTTTAAATGTTGAAGATTACGAGGTACTTCCAGTAAGACTTTTATTAAATTTTCGAATAATTACGACAAGACTAGAAAAAAAGTTGGATTTCTACCAGCTCCGAGAACAAACTGGCTTCCGTTAAAAATTCGGAACAAACGATCAACTACAAACAGTAAAATCCTTAATAGAAAAATCGATAGAATATAACAGATCACTGGTACTTATGTTCGTAGACTTTCACAAAGCCTTCGATACCCTGGAATTAGACAGCATTATAACTGCTCTGAACAATAGTAGAATAGACTAGAATAGGCTTACAAAGTTAGTACAAACATTGTACCAAAACGCCTCTCTCTCTCTCTCTCTCTCTCTCTCTCTCTCTCTCTCTCTCTCTTTGTCAACCATTTTCCATCCGCTCCTGAATGCAAGTCTCTCCCAATTGCTTCCATCTTTCTTTATCTTGCGCCAATCTAATCCACTGTTTGCCTGCCACTGCTCTTATGTCATCTACCCATCTTTTTTGAGGTCTTCCCATGCTTCTTGTTGTCGCCAAAACGCCACAATACGTGTAAAACTATATGATACCACCAGAGAAATTCATATAAAGCGAGGTGTGAGACAGGGCGACACTTTCTCACATAGATTATTTATAACGGTATTTGAATACGTCTTTAAAATGCCAAAGTGGGAAAATAGAGGAATACAAAATAGACGGGAAAACTCTCAATCATCTGCGTTTTGCCGACGATATAGTACTTATTACCGAAGATCTGCGTGAAGCACAATAAATGCTACGAGAATTAAAAAATGTATCTTCAACTTTAGGTCTAAAAATGACCATCAATAAGACCAAATTTATGACAAATTTGGTTCCCAGAGAACACCTAACCATCCAAAATCAAGTGATAGAATTGACAAAAAAGTACATATATCTCGGTCATGAAATCAGAATAAGCAAGGATAATTAGACCTGTGAATTTCAAAGACGAATAACTTTAAAAAGATAAAAATATCTATATCATTAAAAGATTGTTTATCCCTTTGGAATAAAAATCGATCTGTTTTATTATTTTCACAAAATCCAATGAATGTTGCGAAACATCAAGATGGACACTTTTGAGTGGCCAGCCCTGTATATAACATAAAATACCTTTTTGTATCATAGTAAGTATATGATTTTTACCTGATTTTTTTGCATTAGTACAACCAAGGTCGAATTATTCTTTCCAGCGATATGAGCGCAATATAACAATTTTTATGACTAGGTGTAGTTTTTAGTCAGTGTAATTTGTACGTTGCTCGTTTGTTTCCAATCAACTGACTTTTTAATACCTTTTTTTGTTTTAGTTTTATTTACTAATATGCACGTACACAATCAATAAACAATCAGATGGCATACTATTTTTTCCGTGCCACAAAAATGTGTGTTTAATCATTAATCACGGACTTTCTTTTTACTCCAATTCTTACTAATCTAACTTTGGTCGGGAACCCTCTTGGAATATAAATGAGTTCCATAATAATTATACGTTTAATTTTGTTATTTTTAATTACATTCGTAGTAATATGAATAAAATTATTTCATGTTATTAATAAAATTAATAACTGTTGTTTGTTGCTGTTTTTCTGGGTTTTTTATTAAATTATTTGCTTTTATTTATTTCAATTTTACAACGTGTTCAAAATCATATTTTTTAGTTCTGATATTTTTTGTTATTGAAAGACCCCGCAAAAGTATCCTTATGGAAAACCGGTCGAGGTCAAATTAAACGAAATTTTTGTCAATGGTATTTCTAAGAGCGTTGATTAAAAAAGTCAATGGGACCTAGATCTGAAAAACTATTATTCTGAAGCTTCAGCTTTCTTAATTTTTATTGGATTCAAGTACTCAGTCAGTACTGTACTTGTACTGGCATCAAACGGCACAGTTAAAAATAGACAATTCTATATCCAAACCCATACATATAAGAAGGGGCGTTCGACAGGGATGTGTGCTTTCCCCTCTTTTATTTAACATTTATTCGGAAGCCATATTTCAAGAGTCTCTGGAGGATGCAAAGATGGGAATCAAAGTGAATGGAGTACTGATCAACAACATACGATATGCTGATAATGGTGTCTTAATTTGTGACAACATAGTCGATCTTCAACAACTTGTCACTATAATCGGAGAATACAGTAAGCGAATGGGATTAGAGATTAATACCAAAAAAACCAAATTTGTGATCATCTCCAGAAACTTGGATGCACTTGAAAACTCCACCATAACACTGAATACTAAGTCCATTGAAAGAGTGAGTAAATTTAAATACCTGGGATCGTGGCTTTTTGAAGACTGGGCATCGAACAGGGAAGTAAAATGTCGCATTGAGCAAGCTCGACAAGCTTTCGTAAAATTCAAGAAGGTACTGACTTGTTCTGAGTTCGATCTTCAACTGACACTAAGGTTTACTAAGTGCTACGTGTGGTCAGTGCTGCTATATGGCGTAGAGGGCTGGACACTCAAAACGAGGGATATAAACAGATTAGAAGCTTTCGAAATGTGGCTCTATCGCCGTATCCTAAAAATACCATGGACAGCGAAAATCACAAATATAGATGTCCTTAAAAGAATAAACCAAGAACGCCAACTTTTCGAAACCATCAAGAAAAGGAAAACGGCGTATCTAGGTCACATCATGCGAAATGAAAAATACCAGTTCCTCCAACTTATAATTGAGGGTAAAATTGAAGGCAAGAGAGGAATGGGACGCAAGAAAATGTCCTGGCTCCGAAACATAAGGCAATGGACAGGGATTAACGACATACAATCTCTGATACATATTGCAAGAAATAGAGAATTAATGGAAAATGTGATCGCTAACATCCATTAGTGGATTTGCATCTAAAGAAGAAGAAGTACTCAGTGTAGAAATCAGGTCACCAAAACAAACGACAAATGCATATATGTGCCTACAATGCACAAAATTATCAACAGAACCATCAATGATAGAACTGGAGAATGAACTACAACACATAAAATGGGATATAATCGGTATAAGTGAAGGTAGGCGTCGAAAAGAAGATCAAATAATACTTAAGTCTGGAAATATGTTTCATTTCAGAGGAAATGAAGATTCATCTGTTGGAGGAGTGGGTTTTTTAATCCATAAAAAATGGGTACAAAACATAATAACAATAAAAAGTATATGTACCAGAGTCATTTATCTTATTTTTAAATTAAAACCGAGATACAAAGTTAAAATTATACAGGCTTACGCACCAACTACGAGCCACCCGGATGAGGAAGTTGATCAATTTTATGAAGATATCAGAGCAGCTATACAAACATCAAAAACACATTACGCATTGATAATTGGAGATTTTAACGCCAAATTGGGATTCAAACAAAATGATGCGGAATCTACTATGGGAAACTTTGGATTTGGTGAGAGAAATGAGAGAGGTAACAGGCTTCTTGACTTCTTACATCAGGAAAATCTCTTTGTGATGAAATCATTCTTCGGAAAGAAGCCCCAACGTAAGTAGACATGGAAGAGTTCGAACCAAAGAACAAAAAATGAGATTGATTTCATAATAACAAATCGTAAAGATATTGTTCAGGATGTAACAGTATTAAATAAATTTTCAACAGGGAGCGACCATAGACTAATTAGAGCAAAAACCACTTTTAACACTGAAGTTGAAAGAACAAAAATGATCCTCAAAAAGAAAAGTGGAAGGTGGCTGTATCCAGAAGATATAACACTTTACGAAGAAAATATTAAGACTAGTTTGGATACACACGACTTGAGAGAATATTAGCATCAATGAAATAAACAATAATATTACTCAAATATTGAAAGAAGCTGAAAAGAAATACTGTCCTCGTCCTGAAAACAATAACAAAATATTAAGCCATATCACAAAACATCTTCTAGAGGAAAAAAGAAAATTTAGGGAAAATCAGGATCATAACCAAAATAAACTAAGAATTTTAAATAAGAAAATTAAAAAGGAAGTTAGAAAAGATCTGAGACGATACAAAACGATGGAAATAACTAAAGTAATAGAAGAAAACAAAAGCTTGAAAGTATTCAGACAGAGCATGCCCATTGAAAGAAAAAACGTCCACAAATTAAGAAATGAACAGGGCAAATAATTGAGGATAGAGTTCAAAATTATGAACACGATAGAGAGTTTTTATAGACAACTATACAAAGAACAGCAATGTAACCGGAGTGGATCATTACCAAAGATAATCAATCAGGGATCTGAAATTTTACCGGACGTAACACCCAATGAAGTTCGAAGGTCAGTGTAAGAAATGAAAAAGAATAAGTCCCCCGGAGGCGATGAAATAGTGGCAGATGCCTTGAAAGTGGTTGGAAAAAGATTATGGCAGGTCCTTGCCAAACTATTCACTAGATGTTTGCAGGAAGCAATAACACCAACCTAGTGGTATAACGCAGAAATTATCATACTTCATAAAAAAGGGGATGCTACTGACCTCAGGAATTACAGGCCCATAAGTTTACTTTCACATATTTATAAACTATTTACAAAAATAATTACGAAACGACTAGAAAATAAATTGGAATTTTATCAGCCCATAGAACAGGCGGGTTTTAGAAAAGGCTATGGAACAAACGATCACCTACTGGTAATAAAAAATCTTATAGAAAAATGCACTGAATATAATAAACCACTAGCTTTAATATTTGTTGACTATGAAAAGGCATTCGACACCGTAAATCAACAAAAAATGTTGGAAGCCTTGACAAAATGCCGAATTGACTATCGGTATATAAATATAATTAAACACATATACCAAAACGCAACAGCCAGTGTTAGAGTGGGTGATCGTCAAACCCAGAAATTCCCGATACAACGTGGAGTACGCCAGTGGGACACCATATCGCCGAAACTGTTCACTACGCTTTTCTGTAGGCATATGTAAAAGGGCAAAACTGACCGACAAGGGCATAAACATAAACGGAGTAGAGCTTAGCCATCTAAGGTTTGCAGATGGTATTGTACTAATAGTTGATAGGACAGATGAGGTCAAAGAACTTTTAAATCACCTCTACCTTTCCCCGCTAGAAGGGGGATCGAAAATAAATATATCTAAAACCCAGATGATGACAAATCTTGTAGTAAGCGAAGATATATGCGTAGGAACAAGATCCATAGACCAGGTAATGGCCTATAAATACTTAGGTCATAAGATTCGCATAGGAAAAGATAACCAAACCGTTGAGCTTCTCCGTCGTATAAGACTGACTTGGGTAGTCTTCGGCAAGCTGAACCATATTTTCAAATCGTCTGATATACCAATATGCCTTAAAAGAAAAACGTTTAATCAGTGTGTTTTGGCAGTGTTAACTTACGGTGCGGAAACGTTGACCATGACAAGGAGAACAGTTCAAAAGATCCGTGTGTATGAAAGGGCGATGGAGCTTGCTATATTGGGCGTTTCACTACGAGACAAGATCCCTAACCGCCAGCTAAAGAATAGAAGTGGCTGATGCAGTAGAGAGAGTAGCAACACTGAAATGGAACTGGGCAGGTCACGTGGCTCGAATGACAGATAATAGATGGACAAAGCGGATACTGGAATGGAGACCAAGAGATGATGCCTACCGAAGCAGAGGTCGTCCTCCAACACGTTGGACTGACGATCTAAAACGTTGTCATAGGAATTGGATGCAAGAGGCACAAGATCGAAATAGATGCAAAATTATGAGGGAGATCTATGTCCAGCAGTGGATAAGCGAAGATTGAATGATGACTCAGTGTACGTCAACTACACTAATTCACTAAGTCAAGTGAACTAAAATATTTATTTTTAAAAGAACAGAGACACTTTTCTTTCCAAAGTTATCGAAAAGCTAAAGACTAGCGGTAGAAAATGTGCTGCTAAACCGACATAAGAATTATAATGTTATCACTACTGCTGCACACGAATATCCAATACCAGCATAGCTGCAGTTCCACCTTATCTTTAGAAAACTATTTAAGTGCCTTTAAAATACTGAGGGACAAACACAACGACAAGTGCTAAAGCGGCACAATACATTTCACGTTTACACGTATGCAGAATACATACCTGACCAGCATGGCAACAGCACCATTTAATATTCACAAAAAAGAGCTTAATCATTATTAAAAAAAAATGAAAAATCGCGACAGTGACACTTGCATCGATAATACTTAAAATATCACGTTATTATGTATAAAGAATTTAGAAAAAAAAATTATCAAAGAGCCAGTTAAGGCAAGAACGTTCTCAGTTTTGCCATTTAAGATCATGCTATGCTAGATCCTTGATGGCAAATTTGGGTTCAAGTTACCTTGGTAACTGTTAACTGCCTCTTTAACTACCTTCTTGTCAACTTCAACTATCTTATTTGTATGTAAAGATTCTGCTGATTTCGGATAGATGTATCATAAGTCGTGATACTTAGCATTGGATTGACAGGTACAATAGTATCCGCTAATAGGGTCTTCTGTAGGCTCATTTTCATTATTCCCTTTATTAACTATGTAGGAAATAAATATTTGGTGTTTTGTAGCTTATCGAAACCTAGAAAACATTCGAACTCTTACAAATCCGGGTTCGTCTATATTCTCATCAATTTAAAACTGTTTGTTATCGTTTTTAATTTTTTTATCTTCTATGTAAGACGATACAAGTATAATGTGATATATTCTAATCGTAAGGTCTTTTAGGTATTCTAAATCGGAAACAGGAAAATTGCAACTAAATAGCAACGATGATAAGCAGTTTCCTTGTCTTAGTTCTGATATTACACTTGTAGCATAAATAATGTCCTTATACCTGTCGAATATTTATTGTATAAGGAATTTAAGAGAAATTTTAACTGTGTAGATAACATTTTCAAGCACTCTTAAGGTCCATAATTGTATAAATAGAAAAGATTTCGATTGGCTAGCAACGAGAACTGGTTGGGGGGTTGTAGAAGGTCAGAAAACCGAGACAAGTTAAGACCAAGAAAAACGGTGAAGTTAAGATTTGAAATTTGGGAGAAATTGGTTTCGGCGTGGTAGTTTTCAAAGCCGGCAAATTTTTTTGTGGAGAGGTGAATTTAAGCTCAAAATGCAATGTGGCAGTTTTTTATGCAGCTTTAATATTGTTTAGGATATAGAAAAGCCTTTCTTTTCATCCAGCAAGAGGATTCTTTTAAACGGCTATTTCAAATAGTTTTGGAACCTTCTTGTGTGTGTTTCCCAGGAAATCTATGTAAGTATTTTTTTTATTTCTTCCTTTGTAGTTACCCATTCTAGTCCCTCTTTTATTCACTCACTTACGAGCCAGCTCTTCAACCAAAACAAGAGTAGCCGTTTGCAAACGTTTCGGTTTGTTTGCTCACCCTATCTCTAGCTCAGTAATTGCTCAGTCTCCACTATCAACCCCCTATAAGTGATATCCAATGTGGTAGGCAAAATTATATCCGCTACACACTAAGTGACATCGATGTTTTGTTTCCTATCTTTACCTATGCATATGAGTCTGTGACGCACATTTGAGTTAGATCCACTAATTTTCTTGGTATTTTCATTTCTACCATTGCTAGTCATAGTCTACTTCTTTTTATCAAACTATACGCTCACTATTTTTTAGGAAAAATATTTACGTATGTTTTATAGATTTCGAAAAAGCCTTTGATAGAGTACCACATACATTATTATTTCAATGCTTACACTCAGTTGGTCTGGACACGTATGACATTAGATTGCTTAAAAATCTTTACTACAATCAGACCGCTTGTGTTAAGGTGGACCAAGAGGTTTCAGCTAAAGTTTCTATTAAGCGTGGTGTCAGACAGGGATGTGTTATGTCACCGATGTTGTTTAATGCCTACACTGAACCAGTTTTTGAAATAGCGTTAAATAATCGCCGCGAAGGTGTTAAGATCGGTGGTGAAATTATTAACAACATCAGATACGCCGATGACACCGCAATAATGGCAGAGAGTCTATAAGATCATCAAACCCTGTTGAATGCTGTAAACAACGAATGCACTGAAAAGGGCTTAACAATCAACACAAAAAAAAAACAAAATGGATGGTTGTCGGAAAAATTAATATCGAAGACTCAGTACTAAGATTAGATAACAAAATCCTGGAAAGGGTGAAACACTTTAGATATCTGGTTAGCTGGATTGACTGCAGGGTTGAAAGTGACGAGGAAATTTCGACCAGAATAGAACTCGCACGGAAAAACTTTATTAACTGGCGTTCTGTATTATGCAGTAGAAGTCTGTCGTTGACCACACGTCTAAGAGTATTGAAGTGCTACGTCTGGTCCACTTTGTTCTATGGATGTGAAACCTGGACAACAAAAATTAAAAATCTTAACAAATTAGAAGCGTTTGAGTTATGGTGTTACCGTCGCATGCTCAGAATCCCGTGGACAGCACACATATCTAACGAACGCGTGCTAGAGACCGTGCACAAAAAGCGAGCATTGATCAACATCATCAAAATAAGAAAGATCCAATACTTCGGTCATATAATGAGAGGACCTAAATATCGCTTACTCCGGTTAATCATTCAGGGCGAAATCGAAGGAAAACGTTGGGTCGGAAGAAAACAACTGTCCTGGCTGCGTAACATTAGACAATGGACAGGTAGAACGGTCGAGGAACTGTTTCATCCAGCTGCAGACCGAGAATCATTTCATCAGCTTGTCAATATGACGATAGCCAACGCTTGAATACAAGCACGACACACAAAGAAGAAGATACACTCACTGGATCTCTACGGAAATTTGGTGTACATCTCGGTTGAATTTTCAGTTTTTTCCTAGTATTTGTCGGATCGTAAATATTTCATTTATTGTTGATCTTCCAGCACAAAAGGCGCATTGGTAGTCCCCTAGATTATCTTCCGAATACGGAGTGAGCTTCTTTAGCAAGATAATTGATAGAACTTTATACGCTTTCTTATTAAGCGATATGACTATATAGTTTTAAAATTATTCTTTATCTCCCTTCTTATGTATGGTATTATAACGCTTTTATTCCATTTCCTAAGTATTTTCTGTTATTGTTATACTCTCAGAATAATGTCTTATAATTTTTGATGGAAATCGTTTCCTCCTTTATATCAATTCTCTATTTATAATATGATTTCTTGGCGCTTTATAATCTTTGAGATACCTTAGTATTCTTCACTTCTTGATGTATTGGTGCTGGTATTGCTGCTTTCTCCTTCATCTTATTTTCAATATTTAGTAAATTCCGAAAGTATTCCTTTCACCGTTAGATGACTTCTGTTTCTATCATTATTATTTCACCTGCTTTATTTCTCATAGCTTGTTTTCTCATAGCCAACAGTTTTGTCCGACTCTCTTCACTTCTCCAATGAATTTGCTTATCTGATTTCTCTCGCCACTTATGTCCATTTCTTGTATTTGCTGTTCTATATAGCCCCCCTCTTTAGTTCTAAGTAGTCGCCTTATCTGTGCTCTTGTTCTCTGAAAATCTGCTTTTTTCTCATCTATAAGGTTTTGTAGCATCTCTTGTGAATTTCTATTTCCAGCATTTCCTTGCATTGTTTATCAAACCATTTCCGTTTTGGGCCAGTTCCTCTTTTTTCCAATGATTTCCTTTGCTGCTTGTTCTATAACTGATGCCACTCGCTGCCATACTTGTCTTACTGTCTATACTGACATTGGTGTTGTCAGATTAGATTTTACCAAAAAGCAATCACTATCACTAGCCGGTGTCCATTACCATTTGTTGTGCCGTGTTGGCTATGTTTACCAATTACTTATCTTAAATAATCTTCCACCTAGTTTAGCATTACAATCTTAATTACTATTTTGGCGTTGTGTTTTGGAACCGCTTTATACTGTTGGCCTAATAATTCGTAAAATTCGTCTTTCCTATCTTCTTCAGGATTTTCTATTGGGGCAAATAGTGAGATTGAACCAGTTAACTTTCAGTCTAATATAGCAGATTCGTTCGTTTATTGATTTGAAATTTATTACTGCCGTTTTTAATCTTTTGGAAATGACCAATCCATAATCCAACCGTATTCACTCTCATTAAACAAATATTATGAAGAAGCATAAGGCAACAATTCGTAATAAGGCACTAAGAAGATTATCGGATGCAGGTTTGATTCAGTAGCTGAAAAGGTACTAAATTATTTACATATTTCAATTATACAAGATTCATGCTTTCGAATAAAAAGGTCAACAAAATATCAGATATCGTCAATACGGAACTTACTTTAAGAATATTATTAGTACATCATTTTAGTATATTAATTATTTATATATTAGAAATAGACACATGATGCTGTACAGCAGAAATGTTCCTTAGAATATTATATACTAACTAGATATTACATATGAATGAAAACTAGTAAAACTTTAGGATAAATAAAAATTTATCCTGAAAGGATAAAGAATATAAAATGTATATCCTATTTAATGAAAGTAAGAGTAAAGTGACAATTCTAGAATGTATGTAGGTTGAACATAAACGATATCTCAGAAGAGAAAGTTGCTATTCTACGTTTTATTTAACTTAGCACAAGAAAGAATTGGGAAATTACTTAAAAACGATGGCGAATATATAGAAATATAGGAGATTGTATAGGAGAATAAACAGCTAATCTAAGGATGTACAATAGGTTTATCAAAGCAATATTAAATAAATAAGGAATATACAGACATAAAGAAAAAGCATCTTTACGCATAATTCAACCACCATGAACGCCTACGCGCTGTATAGCGTATGGCACCAGAATAAGAAGACATAAAATAAGAAAAGAATATCCCAAAGAAGGAGGGCAGTTGGCGAATTGAATAGTATTGTGGGTAATAATCTTAAGTAACGAAGGAAAAATAAACATTTACAATAGTATTATGTATTACTATAATCTTTAGATAAACATAATATGACCAAAAAACATAAAGTACTAACTAGCTCTTGGCTAATAGAAACTTGGCTTGGATGAAAACGTGCAGTGAAAATTACATAAACTAAATTAAGAGATCTAAAGGCTGAAAATAAATATTTTTGGAGTAAGGGAAACAAGATGGTCCAACAGCGGAGTGAATAACAACACTTTTTTACTTGGAAATAAGGACGTAGATATCTCAAATGTATGATAGACCCTAAACAGCTTGCGCAGTCCTCAACGTACCACTTTCAAACAGAGCAATGTTTAAATAGCTGAAAGCAAAAAACTTAAATGTCATTCAGATCTATGCTATAAAAAAAACTGATATCTGTTCGTTTAACCGAAATCATTCTTATTCTGTGTTAATTAATTTACCAGAAGAAGGAGAGAAATGATAACACTGTTGAAGACTATGAATTAAGAATAAAAAATAAAAGAGGCGATACCTTAGTTTAGTTCTCAAAGAGAAGCAAATGTTTATTTCTAACACAGAGTACCAACTAAGACTGGTAGAGTACTGGTACTCAAGACACCTTTATACATGAAGATCTCCACAAGATACAGAAGATCACCCAGTTAGAAACGAAATTGACCAAATTCTAGTACCACAAAGAAACAGTAATAGCATTAGAGTTATGGCCAAAAAAAAATAGAAGAATGGACTCCGCCAACTAGAAGAAAACGAGGTAGACCAAGACGATCCTGGAGAGACGATGTCGACGATGCACGATGAACACATATATATATATATATATATATATATATATATATATATATATATATATATATATATATATATATATATAACACATATATATATATATATATATATATATATATATATATATATATATAAAAATTTACCCTGGAGCATATAAGTCAGGTCACAACTCCATATGATGAAAGAACCTTGTTCAATCACAAATTAGTCCATTAACTTGTAATCTCACATAAATATTAATTTCCTGAATTTTTATAGTTTTACCGTGTATAATTGTGAAACATATCGATTAGTAGCTTAATTACAGTCTGTTTAATTTCCTGAAAACTATAGATTGAACAATAGGTATTGAGGAAATTATTGCAATCATTTTCTCGGTTCAAATTATATTTGCCAGCTTTCAAAAGTCAAAGGTTTTTGTTCTATGCAGAGTGAAATACCCTTACTTATTTAATAAATCATAGCATTTAAGTGAGATTACACATATAGCTTCAGGGCTAGTTTAGGATGTCTATTATAAATTTTTACCTCAACAACAACTTTACAACAACAACAGTGTAATAATTCAGTAGCTGTCAATAAAACTATACTTTACTCCACGACTTCTGTATTTCATTTTATCATTGTCAATCGAGAAGAATCGGACACAGGGCACTAGAACAATTCGAAATTATAATTACATTCGAATTGTCTAACCTTAAAAGAAAAATTTTAAGAAGATCTAATGCATCAATTTTAAAAGACAGGACATAACGTATGGTCCTAAATTTTTGCGAAAAATTTCACCTGGTCTGATTGAGAAGCAAAATGCATTTAACAAAGAAGGCCATGGAATTGAAATGTCATCAGTTATTGATATTTAATAAACAAAGCAGAATATTTTGGGTTGTGCTCTGCAAAATGTCTTATAAAATTGATATTCGTCGAGGTGTTTATAATGGATAAGGTGGTTGGACGAATGTCGAAACGAGATATTGTTAATATTTATCGAGATCAAAACATAAGCAAATCGATCATTTATCGCACAATCAGAGAATGTGAAGATGGGATACCATGTGTTAACTTGCGTAAAAGTGGACGACCGCGGATTTTGAACAATATAGGAGAGGCAAGACTGATTGAAACAGCTAAGAACAAAATTGGGGTCTCACGGCGAAAACTGGCCAGAAGATTTCATGTTGAAAAGACTACAGTATACAGGACCCTATCGAGTAACAATATTATCTACCGGAAAAAAAGAAAAGCTCCAAAATACACAGAGGATCAATTAGAGAGAATTCCGAGATGTTGCCGCGCGGTAAGGCGAGTGTATTTCGTCAACAAATTGATCGTGATGGACGATGAAAAATATTTTACTTTGTCCAACTCTAAGATGAAGGGTAACGATGGGTTTTACACGAACGATTACGAAAATGTACCTGATGAAATAAAATTCAAAAGTAAGAAAAAATTTGTGGACAAAATTTTGGTATGGTGTGCAATTTCTGAGGCTGGCTTTATCTCACAGCCCTACATTGGTGTTGTTCGAGGCGAAGCCTTAAACGCACTTATTTATATTCAAAGATGTCTCTCTAAATTGCTTCAGTTTATGAACACACATCATGCAAATGATCAAATAGTCTTTTGGCCAGATCTTGCTTCATGTCATTACGCGAGGATCACAAGGGACTGGTACGAAACTAACAACATTACCTTTGTACCGAAAGTAGACAATCCCCCCAACCTACCTCAGTCTCTTCCAATTGAAGAGTTCTGGGCAATATTAAGTCAGAAAGTCTATATTAACAGATGGGAAGCACAAAATCAGGAACAGTTAAAAAACTGGATGAGAGCGGCGCAAGATAGACGGGGTTGGAAACATGAGGAAGAGGCCTATGTTCAGCAGTGGACTCTTGAGGCTGGATGATGATGATGAAGACGCGGCATATATACAAAAATTAGAAAAATTGACGCCGAGGTCGTCCAAAGGATGATGCAACGTGTCAGGGGAATTATTAGGCAAATCGAAAATAATGGTCCCTTGTCTGTCATTTGAATTTTGATTTATAATAAGGATAGTTAAGTTAAATTGTTAAATAATTTAATAAAAATATAAGATTATTGTGGTCAGAGTTATATGCTTTTGAAATTTTTCCCAAAACTTTAGGACCATACGTTATCATCTGATTAGCTCCGACAAATTTAATTAACAGGTGCGTAAAGCCCAAAATAATTTAGAGGCTGAATACACAACTAAGAAAATTATAAAGTACACTTAGAGTCAAATCAAAAGTGTAGGGAATGGATTACTTAAGATATATTAAACTTAATAGAACCATGATGAAAATTAAAAAATACACATATAAAAAACTACAATCTCAAACATTTATCAGAACAGATATTAGATATGTTAAAGAAGCAAGAAATAGGGGGAACGTACCAAACATAATCTATTTAATATCCACATAAAAGTTAAGGAAATCACAAGAAACCTTAAATATCCCCAACACACACGAAATTACTAAATCGTAATAATAAAACAGTTCTACACACATTTATCTTACTTCACTTGACTATAAGTAAAAGTGAGCCGCCTAGATGCGTAAAGAGAACAGTATTTGATCAATAAGACCTCCCAGTGAAATTGAAACAATGGAAGGCATTGGTTTCTCCGTACACAAAAAACATAAAAACAGCATTATATCACTAAAAATTTTTCTACTAAAGTACCTTCTTTAGCCTTAAAACTAAGTGAAAAATATAATTTAAAAAAAGTACATGTAACAACCTAATACCCTAAACAATATACACTGTATCATAATATTCGGTGACTTTAAGGCTGAAAAGCGCAGAAAGGCAGATGAGGCAAAAACATAACTGGGAAAATTTGGTTTGGGAAACAGGAACGAGCGCGGTAAAACTTTACAGTTTGCTGCTGGAAAAAAATCTATTTCAAATGAACAGCTCCTTTCACACAAAAGAACATAGGAAATGGATGTGACAGAGCCCGAATGGAAAAACTAAAAACGAGATCGATTTTATGATCACTGACAGGAGGCACATCTTTGAAGATGTCACAGTCCTGAACCAATTGTTAACAGGTAGCGATCATAGAGTGGTGAAAGTGTCGTTAGAAATGGACTTTGGGAAAGAGAGATATTGCATGCTTAAAAGTTAATCCGTACATACTTGGGCAAAGCCTAATAATTAAATATATTTGTTGAGCACATCAACAGCATTCTTGAAAGCAATAAAAATACACACACAAATTAATATCAATACCCTCAATGACATTATATTAGAAGCCATAAGAGAAAGCCAGAAGATACACTGATAAAAGAAATCATATAACGAAAGAATAAGTCTTCAAATACAAACATTATTGGAAGAGAGGAGAAAAATGCAAAGTAATAATAGAAGCAAAGAACATCATGAACTTAGAGAGATTAATAAAAGAACCCAAAAATTTATTAGATGGACAACCGAAAGCATAAAAGTAAACAATTCCAACAAATGATTGAAAATAACAGTAGTCTTAAAATTCCCAGGAGAAAAATTAAAAAATGGTAAAAAAAATAATGAAATTAAAGGATAAAGATTTAAATATTATTACCAACAGAGATAATTACTAAGCGTAGTAGAATTATACATAATTATACAGAAGTCAACAAAACCATGATGAGCAACTAACAAAAAAGTTAGAAAACTCAGGAAAAAAATTAGTCAACCAAGGATCGCAACTGATGCCTGATGTATGAACAGACAAAACAAGGAACGCATTCAAAAAATAAAAGAATTATGCCATGGGAAAAGATAATGTCGTTATAGAAGCCGTAAAGATTGCAGGAGACAAAATTTTAGAGAACATAAAGAAATGTTCAACATGTCTGCACCGAAGTGCAACACCTACAAGATGGCACAGTGCACTTACCACTTAATTACACATAAAAGGCGATCCAACAGATCTCGAGAATTATCGATCCATAAGTCTGTTAAACTAACTTTATAGGTTATTCACAAGAATAATAATAAATAGACTGCAAACGAAATTAGACTTTTATCAGCCTAGGGAACAGGCAGATTTTAGGAATAACGTTGGCATCATAATGACTACCTCCACTGCATAAAAGGGATATAAAAAAAATCCATCGAATACAACTGACCATTGGTGCTAGCTGTCGTAGACTTTCCTTAAGCATTTAATACGATAGTAATTAATAGCGTATTGAGAGCGTTGAATAAAAGTCGCGTAGTTTATCGGTGCTCCAAACTGATCACGAATGTATACAATAATGCAACTATAACCGTAAGACTACACACAGATACAAACTGTATAAAAATCAAGAAAGGAATCAGACAAAAAGACATGTTATCTCCCAAACTTTTTGAGCAGTTCTGGAAAGTGCTTTAAAAAAATTGGAGTGGGAAGCCAAAGGAATCCATGTAGATGGCAAAATGCTCTTGCTCCTACGATTTGCAGACGACATTGTTCTGATAACAGACAACTTACATTCACATACTTACATACATGTGTTACATTCACAGTATATTATGAATGCAGTTCTTTGATCTTTCTGGTGTGTTGTTTGTTTTTGGTTTTAGACAAAATATATCTGTGTTTTTGGTATGTTGTTGTTTCCTTTCTTCAATCTTGTAAAACACCTTGTTTATAAATGACAATCGATAATCATTTTTTATTAAGATATTTGTTTACGGGTTTTTTTCTTCCTGAAATGCTGGTGTTTTGGTGAATAATTTCCTTCCTGATATTTATGTTGTGTCTTAAATAATAATTAATATATATGTAAGTAGGTTGGTTTTCTGTAGACTTTGATTGCATATCCTGCATCCTCCATTGTGATTAACACATCCAGAAAAGGTACTGATTGTTGGCCACATTTTTTAATTAAATGTTTTTATTAAATCCATTTCAGTTTTCGGGATATTTTTTTCTCTACTTCTTGTATTGAATAATTTAATAAAATCGCATTCTTGCTGAATATTTTTCTTATTTATAACTCCACCAGCTCTCCGTCAAAAACCTTTTAACGTTAAGATCTTCGCTTTACCCACGCTTCCCCTATACAATTAAATAATTTACGACACAGACGGATATTAATAAAACACAGTAATTTTGACTTGCATTGTTCAGGTTTACAATATGTTGTAGGTTTTTATTACAGTTAATCATAAACTAAAAGGCTTCTATTTGTTATTATTAAACCAAATTTAGTAAATTATTGTTGCGCCTTTGATGTGTTAATTGCGTTATTAATTTACACCCTAAAAATTAAAATTGTGATTTATTTAATTAGTAAATATAATATTTAGTTAGTATCTAACCAACTTTAACTAATTCTAATTACACTAGAATTTAAATACAGCAATAAAGTTTTTAGAATATATAAATTAGTTATAATTCTAAAAATATTGGTTTCAAATTAATTAAAATTCAAATTTTATGCTTCTTTATAATCCGGCCAATTTTGACATAAAATTAGTGGTCAAATAACAAAAATTCCCGGAAAGCCAAATATTGGTGGAGAGCTGGGATTTACCATTAAAAATAAAGTTTTAAAAATCCCCATCGATCGTATGCGTGCTACTTATTCAGGGTCAAAGGTCAAAATTTGAGATTCTTTGGATTTTTTCTCGAAAATTGTCAGTTTTATCACAAAAAAAACCTCTAACTAAAGTTGCAGATCTTAAAATTCTCTGCAAAAATAGTCTTTTTTTAAATTTTTTTCCTAAGAGTTACCATTCCTAAGACATCGCGATTCTAATAGTCACATTATACATGATATGCATATATAAGCCACGTCTCTATCTATCTAATTAGCCTTCTTTGGTCTATCTTTGGACATAGGCATCCCCAATCCTTTTCAATTCTTCTCTGTCTGTCGCTACAGTCATTCACCTAGAGCCCACCTGCTTATTTATGTCATCTGCCCATCTCATTTGGGGCTTACTCTGCTTCGTTTATATTCCCACGGTCTCCAACTTATAAGAATTTTGTTCCATCGGTCTTCTTTTTGATTTATATTGTGTCCGGCAAATCTCCATTTTAATTTTGCAACTTCTTGTCTAACATCCCTCACTTTTGTTTTCTTATCCACTCGTTTCTATTTTTATCCATTAGTTTTATGTGCAACATTTGTCTTTCCATTGCTCTTTGGGTTTTTATGATTTTGTCCATGTTTGCTTTTGTAAATGTCAACGTTTGGGAACCATAAGTGAGAACAGGGAGTACACATTGATTGTATACTTTGGTCTTAAGATGATGTGGATATCTTTTGTTTTTAAGAATGTAGCTTAGTTTGCCAAATGCCGCCCATGCCAGTCTAACTCGTCTTTTTATCTCTGCTGTTTGGTTTTCTTCGTTAAGTTTTATAGTTTGACCCAGATATATATAATCCTGAACTTGTTCTATTTCATCTTGTCCTATCCTCATTGTGATGTCTTCATCACATGTATTTGTTATGATTTTGGTCTTGCTGTAATTCATATTAAGGCCTATTTTTACAGCTTCTACGTCCAGTTCTTTCATCATTTCAAATAATTTTTCTTTTTTATCGGTTATCAATTCGCTGTCATCAGCGTACCTTAGATGGTTCAAGCGTTGTCCACAAATTTTTATACCTTTTTCTTCCCATTCTAATCTTTTAAAAATATCTTCAATCAGACTCTGGAAGATATAAGTGTCTGTTATATAGAGGGTGATAATTGGCAATAGGACGATTTTGAACTAAATGATACACAAGAAATTTGCAAGAAAATACTATTTTTTTAACATCAAAATAAAGCTTGTATTATGCCATTTACAATCTAATTAAGTATGGAAAATAATGTTATCAAGATGACGACCATCACGTTGGATGTAGTTCTCGATCCTCTTTATAAAATCCTCCATAACACGCTCTAACATCGCTCGATCAATAGTCAGGATTTCCTGGCGAATTGCGTTTTTCAACAAGATCAAATTACGAGGCTTGGTAGCATATACATAAATCTTTAAATACCGCCATAGAAAAAAATCACAAACTGTTCGGGCGGACCGTGCAGGGCTTCTGACGACGGCATATCTCACTCGCTGTATGTTTACAGGAGTTCTTACTATTCCATTCGGACCTTGTTGCTTTTTTTTCATGACACTGCCTGTTGTTCTAAAATTCATTATCCATCTTAAGATTGTGTTGCGAGATGGAACCGCTCCTTGCGTACCAATATTAAAGTGAGTGCGAAAAACCCGCTGCGTAGTGATCACTAATTCTTGATTTCGGATCAACGTATCGTGTTCAAATGAGCGATGCTCTACCGTCCACTGTTCTATGTTTACTGAAATGGCGCACTACTACAGAGGTAGTAATGTCGCGCTTGTCCCACTCTTATCCCCTCAAGTTTCGTACTATGCGTTCTAAAAACATCCAGTTCTCAATTATTACCCAGTATATAGACCAATGAAGAAACTGAAAAAATAAAAGCACAGCATCTTCGAAAAAAAATTTTTACTACGCTACACTAAAATTAAAAGAATAGCTGTTGAAATAAGCTACAGATCGTTCCGATGTTTCAAAGGCTGTTCTTGAACGTATTAATTTTGAGTATAATTTAGTTGTTGCTGATGTAACATACCACGACATTTGTTACAAATCTTTCTTAAAACCTAATACTGATGGTAAAATTGACTATTCATAAGATAAAACTGTAAACTCTGCGATGGAAAAAATTTTTCGTTTCATATTTCATTTCATTTCAATTAAGGAATGTTTGTTAATATGTAGCTTCAGATGACAGAACTATAAAAATACGATTGAAATTGAAGTAGATTTATTAGTACAGCAAAGCCTAGAATAATATTTATTCGTTTTATTGACAATTACCAATATATTTTAAGTCAATTTTGGTCTGGTCTGGTAAAATATCTAAATAAATCAAAACAAGTGTTAACCCAATAATCAATAGCAATATCAATAAGTAATATCACTAGTAAGGTAAAATCTAGAACTTGACGGGAATTCTTCTCTTCTCTATTATCCTAAAATTGTCATAAAAGTTAGTGAAGTAGGCCTACAGGGGAAATCACGGTAAAAAAAACGTGCCGAGTACACTACCTAACAGGTGGCGTGGAAATGTGTGGATATCACGTATAATGTGACTCTTATCGCAGTATCTCAGTAATGGTAACTGAGGAAAAAAATCATAAAGTCCATTTTTGTAGAAAATTTTAAGATCTACTTTTGTTTAAGGTTTTTTTGATATAATTTACGTTTTTCGAGAAAACTCAAAAAAACCTCAAAAAAGATTTATTTGTAATGGTAAACCCCTGCTTTCCACCAGTATTTAGCTTTTCGGGAATTTTTATTTATATATCTGTCTTATCGACCAGAGTATTTACTTAATATGAATATTCATTACGCGACTTATAATTATCTATTTCTTTTTATTCATATATTTATGAATATCCATAACAGACGCTGCAGGGAGTCGGAAATCGAATTTGGGATTAAATCTAAATCTGTGTTTTCTAAACGTTGTAAAACAAGCGCACGACGATAACATTGGCATAAGGATTATTAATTTGTATCCACAGATCAACTGAAGATATGACACAGGTCAGCAGCTGTGTCATTAGTGGCCCGTGGCGGAGGAATACAATTCCTAACAGGTGAGGTATCGCAAAGTGGTAGGCGGCAATCAAGTTGATTTTCGCAAAGTCGCAGGCGGCAATCAAGTTGATTTAACCGGCTGTGATACTGCGAACACTCACCAAACCATCTGGTAGGCATTTAATGACAATATACCCCTTAAAACGGGGGGGATTCTGGGGGGTATATTGTCATTAAAACTGGGGGGGGGACTAAAGAATTCTGGGAAGACAAAACTGACTATATGAAAACCCCATATCTCTTTACGTTAGTACATACAATAACAGAAATATACTGTCCGAGGAGAGACTCACAGAAATTAATAAAATTAAACAGGATGTCATAGGTATCAGCGAAGTTAGAAAGAGAGGTGAAACTTTGAAAACACTGAAATCAGGGCATATATTCTATCAGATTGGCAATGAAACTACATCAATTGGAGGCATCGGTTTGTTTGTCCAGAAAAACTATTGCGATATTTAATATTTCGATGTTTTCTTTTTTGATAGATTGTAAAACCATGTTCACGTACATATAAAATAATGTCGGATAAATATGTTACAGACACAGTATATACAGAGTGACCAGACAAAAATGAAACTAGAAATGCGACAAAATTTTTGAAAAACTAGCGACTCCCTCATTTTTGATTAAAAAAGCACACATTTGTCTAATATTTTCGATTTAATGTTGCGGTTACTCCAGGCCTCAGAGACGAAAATGCCACTGAACCTCTAAAGTGATACGCACAAGCTAAATTTTACCGAGAATGTCAATTTTAAGATTTAAAAAAAAATGCAAAAAAGTTTACCACTCCTACTCCCGGGCTTCCCCCTAAAACCTCTTCTAGAAGGAGGGAGAATTAAAAAATAGGTTTACTCCAAATCTTTATGCCGTAGAAAAAAATGTTTTAATTAAGAAATGAAGCTAAAATAATTTTGAATAAAATCTTTATAAGCACTTTATCTAAATGAACAACGCCTAAAATAACCGGTGATATTGAATCCCAATTACGCGCGCAAAATAATTTTTTTGAATACAATTTATATCAACTCGACGGTAAAAATTCGATATATTTTGATAGGAGTTTTTTAATCACAGATCTTTTAACTTATTGACAAAGATCAAAATGCGTTTTAAAGGTGAAAAGTGTACCTTTTTTGTGCATTTTTTTTTATTTTGTCGCATCGTAAAAAATATTAAAAATTGCAGAACGGTATTTATAGAACACCGGTTCACGGAACAACGTGTTATTTATATATGGAACAACGGTTATAGAAACTGACTTTATTTTCGGCAGTATATAAAAATTGTATAGAAAAGCCGTACTTTTCATCTTTAAAACGCTTTTTAATTTTTGTTGGTAGAACAGTTTGATCAGAAGATATTAAACTTTTACCGTCAAGTTGAGGCAAATTTTTTAATTTAAAAAATTGATTTTGCGCATAACTGACATTCAAAATCGCCGGTCACTTCAAGTGTTGTTACTGATAAAATGGTTCATTTCACACAAAAGGTGCTAATAAAAATTTTTTTGCATCTTATTTGAGGTCCCAAATTTTACATTATAAGCAAAATTCAACCTTTTGTCTGGTTTTTATAAATCAAATCTCTGACCACTGAACTATTTGACCACCAAGCCAGGTTAAAAATCATCGCAACATTTTTTAATGGCAATGGTGGTCATATAGTTTATCGTATTAAAGCCCCTGCATTTACCTGTAGACTACTCTTTCAATTTATAAGTTTGGCCGAATGGTACAAATTTGATTTAATACTTTATTTTAATTTTTAAAAAGAAAAATATTAAATTTTAATTCCTTTCTTCGCAAAGTTTTTGTTATTTTTTTGTTACATTTATCACACTAAGTAAACAATGTTTTTAATGTGAATAACAACTGTAAGCATTAGGATTTTTAGTTTTTGAAAATTTCTTACCATGGTTTATTTCATTTTGGAAAGTGTATATATCACTTATATCATGTTTTTATTATGATCATGTTCACCTAGATCCCATTAGAAGTACAGGGTAAGTAGCAACTGTATCTAGAATCAACCCAACTGGTGCCAAACCATTTTAAAGAAGAACAAATTCCATCGATATAAAATACACTTAGTACAGGAACTTACTCTTCATGCCGTTTATTGTTTTGTAAAATAATGAATGAGCGAACAGTGACTGATCCTCAGTTTATCTTTAATATCTGCGCTCAATTTTTTAGATCTGGAAAACAATATTATATTTTTCGCTGTATCATTCGTATAACCCCCAACCTTAATATCAAAATCATCACTTAATCCAACCGTTAAAAATAATTCCTACTCTGACTCTAACCCCACCTTTAAGAAACACATGTTTTAAAAAGTAAAATCGGTCTCTCTGATATTGGTACCCGCAGAAAACAGACTTAATTTTATTGCCATAAATAACAGGCGATTTCTACGCTGTCTCCTCCTCTCTTCGTGAACGACTACTCACAAAGAAACATTACCGTAAAAAAGTACCGCAAATTCGTTGTAGACAAACACCGCTATTCCGCTAAACACAATTAAAACTCGTACGAGAAACCACTGCGTGTGACCCCTGCTTATATCACGATTATAAGTGAACGAGTGTATATAACAGTAATATTGATAAGTTCTTTATAAACTTGATTTAGTTATTGTCGGTATAAAATTTAATTACCTGTCTTAATTACTTTGAATCACACATATGATGTAGTTCTACTGATGCTTGAATTGTACAATCTCTTAATAAACAATCCTGTAAATCGTTATAATTGCCGTTATTGGCCTGATTCAAAAGAACTGCATACAAAGCAACTTCAAAAATTAAATCTAAGGGCTGATGGTACCATTTCTTTAACGAATTTATTTACAATACGTTTAAAGCCAACTTTAAGTCGATTTTAAAGCCTACAGTCAAAGAAGGTGCTATTCGTGCTTAAAAGAAACATTTCTCGATAACAGTTTGATCAACACCCAGGCTCCGACTAACGACAAACCAGAAAGAATAAAAAAAAAGTCTTAGAGCAAGCCAACAGAAGATATCCCAAAAATGACACTAAGATTGTTTTAGGTGACCTGATTGCAAGAACAGGACGAGAGTGCGAACATTCTAAGGGATCAAAATGTAATTAAAGAAGTACAGAAAGATATATAGTCCTACTGGACCAGAATAAAGTAAGATATTAAATCATCAGCAAAAGATGAAATAGGAACAGTTAATTGTGCTCGTAAATATCATTCTTTTGACGACGAATACAAGAATGGAAAAAATGAAACCAATGAAACAAAATTATACTTACCCAGCGAACTAAAACAACTGTACATAATATTACATAATATTACATAATTATACATTATATGTATTACATAATAATACATAATTGAAGTGGATATTATGAAAATGTGTATTTTATTTTTTGTTCATAAGGTCAAATAGAAAAATGGAGTGATATAAATAAACATTTATTTTTACTTCGTATTTTCATACAGATGAACCGAAAGAAAGAAATTCTTTAAGAAAAAAGAAAATAGAAAATAAACAAAAATTTTAAAATTAATAACCTAAAATTTCTATTCCTGTTCAATTTCTAATATCCCGAAAAAAAAAATAATAGTGTGTGGGTCCACCTCTGTGTGGCCTTAGTGCTCTAACTCTATTTGGAAGACCTCTTATTAAATTATTGATAAACTGCTGCGGTTCCCAAATCGCGCGTAATGTATTGGCCAATTGATCTAAGGTTTGGGGCGGTTGAAGGAGCCTATTTTGTTGCCTAGTCATTTCAGTCGCCAATCCATTCTTGTAATGCCATGAGCTTCTGTACACTCGTTGACAATTCTCGCACGGTGAGGGCGAGCATTATCATCAATCAGAACAAATTGTTCGCCTATTTCACCAAAAAATGAAACAACTATTGGTACTATGACTCTGTCTCGATATCGTGTAGCAGTCATTGTCTCATTAATTAAGACGACTAAGTCCGTGCGACCGTCAAAACATATGCCTATCCACACGCAAACGGACCCACCTCCAAAAGGAGTGGTTGGGACTCTCAGATTTTCATTTTAACGCTGTCGTCTTTCCCACTACACCAATATTCGGCCATCATTCGTATACAAACGAAATCTGGACTCGTCAGTAAAGAGACAATTCCTCCAATTCTCGAAATTCCACTGATAATGTTTCATCGCCCAGCGATATCTGCATGCACGCTGCTCCCTAGTTAGTCGTGGATGGGGAGCGTGCCGTCTAGCCCTTAAATTGGATGCATGTAACCGTCTTCTGACAATTTGACTGGAAATCGCTCATCCAGTAGCATGCCTGAAGATACTGTTAATTTTGGAAGCTGTGAATGGTGGGTTTCTTCTTGCCGTCAGAACTACAAAACGGTCTTACCAACGAGTTGTAGATCATTCTCTTCCTCCTCCATGCCTGTATGTTGCAGATCCAGTTGCTGCATACCGATTCCATGCACGACTTATCACACTTTGCGACACATTTAGCCTCATAGCAATCTCTTGTTGAGTTATGACTTGTTGGATCCAACGAACTAATTGCTCGAGCTGCACTAGTTTTAAACGTCTTTACAGCATAATGTTTTTGTGATAAATAGATTTCTTGACTTATTGACAACTGGTAAAGCCAATACAAGCACTTTTATACAAATAATATATTTATGTTTGGAACAACATGTCTCTCTTTGTACGAGATAAGGGCCGATAAGAATAGGGAGAAAAAAACCACATGCAACAAATATTGGCAATAAAGATAGCATATAGAGTATAGTACAGGCAATTCTTTTAAAAATAGTTTTATATGTTAATTTTAGGAATTTTAAAATTATCCAGTTCAATTGTTGAGTAGTGTAATTCAAGATAACCAAAGCCAATGTAGAAGCCAGAATGATGATTATTAACTACAAAAAAAAATGTATTGAATAGATAGGTAGAATACTTTGACCAGGTACTTAATATAGAGAAGGAAGAAAGAGGAATTAATCTTGAGGAACAGACGAAAGGGAACAGGAACCACCAACGATTCTTGAAGTTAAAGACGCAGTTAAAAAATTAGCCAGAAACAAATCACCCGGAACAGATAATATCGCTGCGTAACTATATATCTAAAAAAGGTGGCCACGATAATGTAATGGTACTACAACAGCTCATAAAAGAAATGTAGATACAGAAACCCCTTCCAAGTGATATTGGAATACTCTGCACAATACACAAAAAAGGACATATCTTTAAATGCTCTAACCAGAGGAATTGCGCTTCTAAATGCAGCGTATAAAATATTTCTACAATACTATACCACCGTATGGCACCATGTGCAGAACTAATAGTGGGAAAATACCAGGCTGGTTATAGAGGGGATAAATCGACAATTCATTAGAATTTTAGAAAAACACTGGAATATGGCATATATACTCATCACATATTTATAGACTACAAAGCAGCTTACGACTCTGTAAATAAAAGAGAAATCTTCAAAGCAATGAAAAAGCTAGGAGTATCAAATCAGTGAATTTAACAAAACTAACTTTTGAAAAAGTTGAATGTAGAGTGCGAATCCAGTAAGAACTGTCTGAACCTTTTAAATAATAGGCCCCGTCAGGGACACCCTCTGTCCTGTATACTGTTTACTCTGGCTTTGGAGAAAGTAATATGTATATCACAAAGTACCATTACCGGCTTAATACATAACAAATAAGTGCAAATCCTTGCATTTGCTGGTGATATCAATTGTTGGGAGAACGGGAAACGGTGTAGTAGATATAGCTATACAAGATAAGCACTAAAAGAATGGGCTACAAAAATGGGTTTAAGACTAATCACCAACAAAATGAAGTACAACTACGTAAAATATGGAGTGACAACCTTCCACGGAGGTATTAATCCGCCAATGAACAAGCAGAATTGCTTATAAAGAGAAGGAAGAAAAATAAGGAGAAGAAAATAAATTACGTGAAAATAACTACGCAACCACAAATCCCACGCCACTTGTTATAAAAAACGACATCATCGAAGAAGTGATTGAATTTGTATACCTAGGACAGCTCGGTAACCTTAAAAATTATATTACCACAGAGATAAACCGCTGAATTTGTACGGCCAGCAGATGCTATTTTGTGCTCAATCTTCTTAAATCTGCAGTTTTATCGAGAAACACAAAGGTAGAACTCTACAAAACAGTAATCCACCCAGTTCTAACAATCTGGTTCAGAGACCTGGACTCTAATAAAAAGTAATAAAAACATGTTAGGATATTTACAAAGAAAAGTACTGACGGTAATTTATGAGGCAGTGAATGACAATGGAGAGTGGAGAAGACAATACAACTTCAAACTTTATAGAATATACCAGAAACGTCTAGTAGGATTAGGTGGATAGGGCATGTAATGCGGATGGAACAAAATGACAAGATGAACTAGAAAAACGCTCTTTTTTTTAATTCTTTGGTCAGAGTAGAAAAGGTGGATATAGAATTAAGTTTCTTGATAGCATCAATGAAAACATAGGAAATATGGGAATACGTGCTTAGTGGAGAATAGGGACGACTGGTGAGAAATTCTTAAGAAAGCTAGAACCCACGCAGGGTTGTAAAGGCAGAATGATGATAACAATTACGTTTATAATTAATGAAAGACATTATTAATCCTGCCTTCGCGATTATTACGGAAAATAATCAACGATATAATGTAGATCATGTGACTTTTAAATAGGATGGTGCTTCTCCGCATTATGTGTTAGTTGTATGTCAATATTTACACCAAGAGTTTTCACTGCATTGGATTGGGAGAAGAAGCAGCATCGAATGGGCTCTTCGGACACCAGATTTGTCTCTCCTAGACTTCTTTTTGTGGGGACACCTAAAAAGTTAACTCTATAAAACATCATCACTTCGGAATGTGAGAGAACGTTTCGAACGAAAATTTTATTATTGCATGGACGCTGGAGATTATAAGTTTCAAAATTTGGCCAACTTACTTAACTTACTTTCCGTGTCCGGAATACCAATAGCTTTAAATTTTGTGTTTACAATGGTTGGCCACATAGATGACCCTGTCATTCGCTAATAATAGGTCTTCTTTTGTGCAGGTCTCTCTCACCTCTGTGCATGATAGTAGATGGTGACTATTTTGAACCGCGCCACAGTCGCAGGTATCGTCCTCCTGGTATCCCTATTTCTTCAGATTACTAGCACAACGTGGAACGCCAGTTCTTAGTCTGGTTAGCGCTTTCCATGTGGGATACGGCAAATTGTATCCAGCGGCCATTTCCTCTGAGGAAGCGGCCTTAATCTACTTGGCTGAACTTGGTCATACAAGGGTGTCTTCGATTCGTCTCCTGCTTTTTTTGTTCTGTCTCTTTTTCTTTAGGTCTTCTTTTGTGCAGGTCTCTCTCACCTCTGTGCATGATAGTAGATGGTGACTATTTTGAACCGCGCCACAGTCGCAGGTATCGTCCTCCTGGTATCCCTATTTCTTCAGATTACTAGCACAACGTGGAACGCCAGTTCTTAGTCTGGTTAGCGCTTTCCATGTGGGATACGGCAAATTGTATCCAGCGGCCATTTCCTCTGAGGAAGCGGCCTTAATCTACTTGGCTGAACTTGGTCATACAAGGGTGTCTTCGATTCGTCTCCTGCTTTTTTCGTTCTGTCTATGACGTGACCTGTCTTCTGATAGCAGGTAGAGCGATTCCAACTATGTGGTAGACCTCTTGGATAGGTGTCGGTTTCAGGCAACCAGATATTATACGAACCGTTTCATTTAACGCAAAATCGACGTTTTTAGCGTGAGCAGAGTTTTCCCACACCGGTGCTCCAAACTCGGCGGCAGAAAAACATAATACTAAGGCAGAAGTACGGGAAGTGTGTGGTTGTGCTCCCCATTTTGTGTTTGTTAGTTTGCGGATAACGTGATATCGATACGACAGAGTTCTACCCATACATACGCCGAGGTATTTTGGCGTTTCATTGTGTTCCAGCATCTGACCACGCCATTTCACCTCCAGTGTCCTTCGGGCATGCTTGTTTATAAGGTGGAAAGTACAGACCTGGGTTTTTGTAGGATTGGGTTTCAGGTGGTTTTCGTCATAGTATAGTGCACCTGTCTTCTAGGGTACCTGTTAGTTTTACTTCGACTTCGACTTGAAGGTACTTTTCTGTATCATCCGCGTAAATAAACTGTCTTGTTTGTTGGTTTTTGGGTTGGTTGTTGATGTAAATGTTGTATAGCAATGGCGCGAGGACACTTTCCTGTGGGAGTCCATTTTTTTACATCCTCCACTGACTGTTCTTGGACTGGAGCGTTACGTAGAAGCGTCTATTTTGAAGAAGACATTTCATTAACCTTGTTAGTTGGAAATCCTTTGTAATTTCGTAGAATTTTACCAGCAGACGTTGATGGTTAACTGTGTCATAGGCGGCAGTCAGGTCCATGAACGCTACTCCTGTTATTTCTTTCCGTTTAAACCCATCTTTAATATGTTGGGTGAGATTAAGAGTTTGACTACAGCAGCATTTTCCGGGTCTAGACCCTGCTTGTTCAGGAATAATTTTAGTGTCCACAGATTCAGCGATCCGGTTCAGTATCATTCTTTCGAACGCCTTGAAAAGGTGACCCAAAAGAGAAAAGGTCGAAAACTCTTTGTATCCGCCGGATCCTTTCCTGGTTTTAAGAGTGCCAACACTCTAGCTTTCCTCCAGATTTTGGGGATTTGGAATATACGGACACAATGGTTCATCATTTTTACGAGCCACTCTAGGGTTTTTAATTTAAAGTGCTTTCTTTGTTCTGTTTCTGTTCTGATTGGGTGCAGGGAAATAAATAAAGAATTGCAAGGGCTTTAAAACGATATCTTATTTGAACCTCATTGCCATTAAAATTGTTGGAGTAATTCTTCATGTGGGTTAGAAGTCAAAGTAAAATAATCAACAATACTACAAAAGTTTCCTTTAATCAAAAAATGGACGTGTCGCTGAGTTTTTCAAAAATGTTGTTGCAGTTCCTAATAATATTCATGTTTCGATTTCGACTGGCAGTCATATATAATAAATATTCTATTGTATAGTATATGAAATACGTTCTGCATAAATAACAAAAAACAGTTTAGTGCAAGCCGATTCCATAAAAGGTTTAAAAATTACTTACCTATAATATGATTTCAATTTTTAGTTTTATCAGTAAAATTCGTTGTTTTGTATTTAAGAAGACTACAATAAAGATTGTCTATTTTGGTCACGCCCTAACTCTGTTGACTAAAAAAAACCTGTCGTTCGAAAGAGAATACTAACCATCTCGGAAAGTTTCTAATTCAATTCGTTCCTTAATAATATCGATGTAGTTGATAACGTTGCACCTAGTAATAATTTATAATTTAATCTAGAAAAGCAAGAGATAGCGAAATTTTCGCAGTAAAATTCTTTCTATATGTAAACTAAGCTTGAAAGCATGCTCTAAGGGCAGAAAATAATCTAATAGAATTTGCAGGCTCATACTTATATTATGATGCAAAAAAATTAAAAAGTCTTTTCCTATGAAAGTAACTACGCTAGTTGTTTACATTAAGAAAAGGCAATTTGGCTCTTTTTAGTTTGTTTCTATTTGTTTTGGGTATTTTCGCATTCATTTAAAACCTCATTAGTCATGTTTGTTTTGGTTAGGTATTTACTGAAAATAATGGGAGATGGTAATGAAGTGGTGAAATACAGGGTCTTTACGTACCGAGTGCTCCAAGAGCATACAACGAAATTTACTCGACAAACAACCACGGATACTAAAAATTCAAAATTCTTTACCTAATTATACTACAGGGATGAGTTCCTTAAGAAACGGCAAAATAACGCAAAAGATAGAAAACATGATACTTTGTGAAACAAAATGAGATGAAACTAGTAGAGGGGGGAAAACCTATAACTTACATTATATTAAACTAGTACTATCGATAGTTTCCCACCTTTAGACGTTAGCTTATGAGCTTTTTGAGTTTAGTCATAATTATAGGTATGACGTTGAACAATCATCATCATCTTTGGCTAGACAATCCTCTGTGGATCTTGGCCTGCTCTAAGATTCGTCGCCATTCTGTTCGGTTTCTGGCAACATGTTGCCATATTCTGATTTTTAATATCCGTAAGTCGGTTTCAACTCCATCTAACCACCTAATTCGCGGTCGGCCTTTGCTTCTTCTTCCTACAGGTGTTCCTGTGGTTAGCTTTTTAGCAATCGTATTTTCTGGCATTCATATTATGTGTCCAGCCCATCTAAGTCGCTGTGTTTTAATGAACGTTATGACATCTGGCTCATCAAAGAGCTGATACAATTTAAAATTATATCTTCTGCGCCACTGCCCTTGGTCGTTTATAGCTCCAAATATTTTGCGGAGTATTTTACGCTCAAATATTTCCAAAAGTCTTTCATTTTTCTGCGTTAGAGTCCATGTTTCTGCTCCATATGTGAGGACCGGCCTCAGAAATGTTTTGTATATAATAATTTTAGTTCTTCTTTGAATGTTTCTTGAGTGGAAATGCTTTTGGAGTCCATAGTATGCCCTATTTGTAAGATTTATTCGTCTTTTGATTTCTTTGCTTGTTTTATTGGTAGCAGTCAATAGCGACCCAAGGTATGTGAAGTTGTCAACACGTCCAAAGGTATGACTTCCAAAGACTGTTTCTCGTTCCTCATGTACTTGGTTTTGTCTTCGTTGATGATTAGACCGACCTGTTTCGCCGCTGTTTCCAATTCTAGGAGATATTGTCCAACCTCTCGCTTGCTAAGCCCTATTATGTCAATGTCATCAGCATATGCTAAGACTTGTATCGATCTATTGTAAATAGTACCGCCATCCCTAATTCGTGTATCTCGGACTGCCTTTTCTAAGGCAATATTAAATAGGAGGCAAGCCAGAGCATCCCCTTGTCTGAGTCCATCCTTTATCTCAAAGGATCTAGAATTCTCTCCCTGTATTCTAACAGTGGCTTCTAAGTTAGACATTGTCATTTCCGTTAGTCGGATAAGTTTCTCTGGTATACCAAACTCATCCATTGATTGGTATAGCACTGTTCTCTTGACACTGTCGTATGCGGCCTTGAAGTCGACGAATAGGTGATGGGTTTCAATATTGAATTCTAATGTTTTCTCGAGAATCTGTCATATTGAATGAATCTGGTCAATTGTTGATTTTTCTGGAGTGAATCCAGCTTGATATTTACCAACTATGCCCACTGTGTAAACTTGCAGCCTTTCGTTGAGAATAATTGCTAGTATTTTGTAAGCAGTTGTTAACAGGGTTATACCTCTATAGTTGTCAGTCTGGAGCTGGTCACCTTTTTTATGTAACGGGCATAACGGACGTTGAACAATACTTCTTTTAATTTCGCTTAAAGTAAAAACTAATTGAAGGCGATAAAGTAAATGTAAGTAAAAACAGTTTAATTAGTAGTATTTTTTTTAATCCAAAATTAAATCATTGATCAAGAATAATTTCTACTATGATTTGAGACATCGCATATACTCTTATCAATACATATTTATCGTAGCTTGGTGGTTTACTGATGAGGATATCGTACTTTTACGCGGACACTCAGGATTTGAATCTCACATGAGAGTTTTTTTTTTGCAATAATTTAATATTAAAATTTAAAATTGTGCAAATATCGTTTGCTTTGAATCACTTAACATTTATATCAGTATTAATTAGTAGGATTTACGTAAACTAAAAGTTACGTTCGTCATACCTATAATTATGACTGAAGTCAACTATCTCATAGGCTAATGTATAGAGGTGGAAGACTATCAATAGTCCTAATGTGTTGTAATGTAAATTATAGGTTTCTATCGATAATTTCCCACATCTACTAGTTTTATCTCTTTTTATTTCACAACGTACTATGATTACCATCTTTTGCGTTATTCTGTCGGTTCTTGATGCACTTACACCTGTTTATTTTTATTAAAAAAGATAACCGATGTTTATGGTATATGCCACATAAAAATCTCCAATTATGGGATTAATTTGGTCTTGGAATTCTTTTGCATTTGGTTTCTTTCTATCAGTAGCGATTGTAAACAATCATCATTATCATCACTGATGCTACAACCCTATAAAAGAGCCTCGATCTTCCCAAGTCTATTACGCCAGTCAGTTCTATCCATTGCCAACTGTTGCCAGTTTGCTGCGCCTATTTGTTTACCATCCTCATCTACACCATCCCTCCATCTGAGTTTTGGCCTACCCCTACTTATAATTCCCACAGGTTGCGACATAAGGATTCTTCTAGGAGGGTTGTTCTGTTGTGATCTTGTCAGATGTCCTGCCCATCTTAGTCTTCTTATTTTTATAAAGGATACTACGTCTTTACCACCAAATATATGTTTATATCTGTGATATCTCTCGTAGTTGTACCTCCTTCTCCAAACACCATTTTCACAGATGACACCGAATATTCTTCTCAGGGTCCTTCGTTCAAATATAAGCAGGAGATTTTTATCTTCCTTGGAAATGGTCCATGTCTCCGACCCATATGTCAACACTGGTTGTATAAGAGTTTTGTATATGGTTATTTTTGTTTTTTGGCTTAAGTTTCTGCTTCTTATATGTCTACTCAGTCCAAAATAGCATAAATAGCATTTGTTTGCTAGGATTATTCTTCGCTTGATTTCTTCCGTCATGACGTTCTCCTTGGTGATCAGAGAGCCTAAGTATGTGAATACCATACTTCACCACTTCAAAGGTAGAATTATCAACCGTGAATTGGTGGCCGATGTTTTTGGCTCTATTGTTGGGTGTTGATGCCATTATCTTAGTTTTATCTTTATTTACTTGCAGGCCCACATTTTTTGAGGCGCAAAGGAAACAAGCCAGCGCATCTCCCAACATGCGTTTCAAATGCCTGTGATTATTCGCCCTGTATTTCGACTTTGCAAACAACTTTACGCATTGTAGCCTTAACTAATCTTATCAGTTTATCAGGGATGTGGAATTTATCCATGGCTTCATACAATTTATTTCTTAGGACACTATCATAGGCCGATTTGAAGTCTACGAAAAGATGGTATGTGTCGATATTGAATTCATTGGTTTTTTCCAGTATTTGCCTTAGCACAAAGATCTGGTCTGTTGTTGTTCGATAAGGCCTAAAACTACTTTAATATTCGTCAAGAAGCTCCTCTGAATATGCACTCAGGCGACCATATAAAATATTCGAAAATATTTTGTATGCTGTATTAAGGAGGGTTATTCCCCTATAGTTTCTGCATTCTAATTCATCGTCCTTTCTGTGTAGCGGGCAAACGATCCCAATACACCACTCTTCTGGGATTTGTTCCTCATTCCAGGCTCTCAGTATGATTTTATATATATGATTAGTCAGAGTAGCACCTCCACATTTAAAAAGTTCCGCGGGTATACCGTTACTTTCTGGAGATTTATTATTTTTTAGGTGTTTTATTGCATTCCGTAGTTCCTGAATTGATGGAGGCTCCAATGGTGTATTGTTGTTTGCTCCTGGGGGTGGTTGATTTGGATCTTCTACTTCGATAGTAAGTAGTTCTTTATAATGTTCCACCCACCTTTTCAATACTTCTTCTTTTGTATTGAGTATATGCCCCTCCTTATCCTTACATAGTCCGATCCTTAGTTTAAATTCTTTTAGATTTTTATAGAATTTTCTTGTTTGATTTTCCTTTTTTAATGCCTCAAGTTCTTCCAATATTCTATTTTCATCCTGTTACACACTTATTACAGTGTCACACTTATCCCTCTTTAATTTTATTAAAAAACATAACCGATATTTATGGTATATGCCACATGAAAATCTCCAATTATGGGATTAATTTGGTCTTGGCATTCTTTTGCATTTGGTTTTTTTCTATCAGTAGCGATTGTAAACAAGCATATAGTATTTTAATCAGAACTGCTAGCAATGTATTCTTATGTTCAAGAGTGCCTGAAAAAAAACGTCTGAAATTAGCCAAAATATTTATTTCCCTAGACAGTCAAACTCCACTGAAGGCTAGCAAGTAAATAACTTCTGCGTAGATAACAGTTTAAAACTACAAAGTGTCCCTTAATCAACGGACATAATACAACACATTGGTGGGTACCAGGACATTAAATATTGCTAATATTCCTGTTAAAGAAGGAACAAATACTCCTTTTATCTAAACTAAAACCAATATGCATTGAACCGAAAACAAGAATAATGGAAAATGTCTAAAAATAACTGAATTCGATGACTTGACAACGCTGCAATACAAAAAAATAGCTAGGAAACAAATTTTTTTGGTAGCCCCGCCTACTAGTATCGCTATCTCATTTTAAATGTGTTTTTCTCATTTCCTACCGTTCAAAATACACACCCACCTTAAATTCTTTCCGATACTGTATCCTTGGACTCAATTGAAATTTCATTAAAAATATCTGCTCATGAACAAAAAATGGTTAAGTTTATTAATTCTTATGATTTGATAGCACACCTGTTAAAAATGCTGAAATGGTCTATACGTAACTGCAATTAAAAAGTTAAATTGAAAATAGAAGCAACAAATTTCTATTTATGTTATTATTTGCAGTGTTTTAATCTTAAGGTTATTAGAATTTTGGGATAGTTGATTGCCTTTTCTTAACTGTATCTTAAATTTATTCTGATCTAAGCCATTCGGCGAATGATGCGTAGTTTTTCTGGTTACATACCCCAAATAAATTTCGGGGAATTACGCGTGTCATCATGTCACGCAGGATGGTCTTTCCATAATTCAAAGTGTCCATTCCAATGTGGAAAAACTATTTTCAAATGGTGATTATCCTATAACATGTAAATAGTGTGGTTAGAAAAGTATGCGACTGATAAAAAAAGTATAAGCTAAGCTACAAAATTTTAAATATAAGGAAATAATTATTGCATAATAAAATATACTAGGTATAGAGTAAATGAGGTAACAGTATTATAAAGTTATGTCATTATTTTGAACTATACAGGGTGTGGAGCTAAGTTTTGATTAAATGTAATGGCTAATACAGTTATGGTCAAAATCTGAAATTACGAATCTGTACATTTTGAATGGCGTTGAGTTAAAATATAATGTGGCGCTTCCATTTATAGCGGAAGTAGACGTCAAGTTTGTTAGTTTGAATAAAACCTAATATTTTTTATTTTATTTTCGAATTCTACATTAAAGTTTAAATAAAATTTGTGCACAATGGCCTATATCAAATTTAAGTATTTTTGACTTACTTCGATTTTTTTCAAAATAAAAAAAATTCTAGTCTACATTGAATAACAATATCTTTATTTATAACAAGACTAGTGACGTGCAATATTAACCCATAAACAATAAGCGCTTGCCGTCAACTCCATGTGTGGAGTTCATCGATATTTCTTACAGGGTTCTGAAGCTATTTTCTGGTGGCATTTTAAAGTAATTAATATTTAAATGTGAATAAGCCACAATTAAAGGTTAAATTACGTTTATTGACGTTTCAATTTCCACTTCGGAAATCGTTCTCAAAATACAAACATTCAAATGTTTGTATTACCATCATCTATCATCAAACATGTCGTAAAAATTCTGAGCAACAGGCCCAAAGGTATGAGCAGGTGATCATATTTATATCTTATATCTTGCTGATACTAAGCTGAAGCCTTCTGTTCATTTCTTAAAGTATGTAATGCCGGTCGTATGGTTGATTCTAAAAGGTAGCAATATCTTTCACCATTTAAATTCTCATCCTAAAATTTTAATGCTTAAGTGTTTTTATGTTTTATTTTAGATAATAAAATACTTCAAAAGTGCTGGATTTAGGTGTAGAGAAATACCGATACCAAACGAATTGGCTTAAAAATACAACGGGCAATGTAATAAAATACACGGTAAAGTAAGCAACGTATAAATAATTTAAATCTTTAAATAATTTAAATTAAATTTAAAACATCCTGTATTAAATATAAATGAGTTGGAGATACAAAGTTAACATGTAAGCGCTTTTTATTTATCAGTTACAACTTCACGTCACTGACCTCCTTATTAATGGAGATATCCGTATTCAATTTAGACTAGGATTTTCTCAAAATTTTGAAAAAAAATTGAAATGTTTCAAAAATAGTTTATTTTTGGTATAGGATATTGAGCAATTTTTTTTTAATTTCATGTAAAATTCGAAAACAGTATAAAAAATATTAGGTTATATTTAGAATAACATAGTTGAGGTCTACTTCTGGTATAACCGGAAGTGCCATATTTAGGACAACAATTTATTTCAACTCAGCGTCGTCCAAAACCTATAGCTTTATAATTTCAGATTTTTAACATAAAGAGCTTTTAAAGAGATCCCCAAAGATGCCACACATTTTGTTATTATTCCTCAAGTTTCACAAAATCTATAGTAGAAACCCTCAATTCACAAGAGTGATATCATAGTTTAAACGCCGAATATCCTCAAATTTAAATGTACACAGCGGTCCTCGAAAACTGCCTGTTTTCTCGATTGCAATTTGCGTTTCCCCATAAGAAATTACAGAATATATAAAGTAGTATATTTATTTGTGCTTCTCTATAGTAGACTTGACCAGAAGTTGTCGTACAGTGTAGCCAAATCTTGTTCACAAGTAGTAATTATGGTCATACAAAACCTGTATTCTTCCACGCAGCGATTATTACCGTCATAAAAATACCAAAAAACATTTCAATAATAAAAATTTAGCACAAAATTGTAATAAAATAAATTTTATTTATATGTTCCGTTTCGTTACGTATTTAAATTTATAAAATAAAAATCGATATTTTAAAACATAATTTTTCAATCGTTTGGCAATGTTGGAATTAGCGAGGGAACTCGGTTTTACAATTCGGATCCAGACATGCAGTAAAACTAGTTTTTATTATTTTTTTGCCGAAGAAATGAACGAAGAAAACATTGGTGTTTCTATGGGTAAATAGTGCATGCGTTTTTGTGAGTATATTTTATGTGATAAGTTTGTAAACTTATTGTTGTCAATACTGTTTTATCAATACTTTATTGTAGTATTGATAAAACGTGTTATTGATAATAAGAGTGTTATAGTTTGTCGTTTTATAGTAAATATTTAGTTATATTCTTTGAAATTATTGTATGTATAGTATATATCCAGATTATTGAAATACGATGGACGAAAAACCGAGTTGTTCGAAGAGAAGACAGCAAAATTCTGATGTTGATTCCAAGAATGAAAAGCCGCAAAAGAGACGGAAAATGATAACGTCCGAAGAGAAGGTAATGATACGAAACGTTTATGAAGGAATTGTCGGCAGAAAAATGGCATTAAACGTTAGCCAAGCGGTCGACATTTGTAGCAGTTTAACAAAAGTATCCGTTAGCTGTATTTATCGTGTACTTAAAAATACATCGGAAAATAAAAAGCACGAAAAAGGTAAAACTACTGGTAGGAAAAGCATTGTTTGGATGACGAGACAAGGAATATTATACGTCGAAAAATTCATTCATTTTATTTTCGGAGTGAAATTCCAACACTGAAAAAAATTTCTCAAGAGCTCGAAAATGATGACTCTTTACCCAAGATATCTCGTAGGGTCTTAATCAGGACCATGCACGAAATGAACTTTTGATACGTAAAACGCAACAGAAAAAGTATGCTATTAGAAAAAAATGAAATTATTCTGTGGAGAAGAAAATATTTAGAAGAAATACGAAAAATTCGCAGCACTGGATGCAAAATATATTATTTGGATGAAACCTGGATTAACGAAGGCCATACAGTTGGAAAAGTTTGGCAAGATTTAAATGTCAAAAGTAAACGCGAAGCATTTATAGAAGGCTGATCTACAGGATTAAAAGCTCCATCAAGAAAGGGACGGCGTTTAATCATCACCCATAAAGGAAGTGATACAGGGTTCCTTGATGATGGCTTGCTTTAATTTGAGTCGAAAAAAAAAACAGGTGATTAAGAAAAATATTAAAAGGAAGGATTTAAGAATGGCTTACAGAAAATATGGTTGTATACGAAGAATCAATGCTCAAAATTTAGCTACTTGACATTGCACGGTTAACGAAAAGTGAATATCTTAAATATGCTGTAGATGAAACTGCAAAAGATTATGGTGTCAAAGTTCTGCGTCTACCACCTTATCATTGCGAACTTAATCCCATTGAACTTATCTGGGCGCAAGTGAAAGAAGAAGTAGCACGCAATAACAAAACGTTCAAATTAAACGAAATTAAGAAACTTTTGATTCAAGCAATCCTCCATGTAACTCCAGAGAAATGGGCTAAATGTATAGGCCACATAATTAAAGAAGAACATCGTATGTGGGAATTTGACACTCATGTCGAAGTTTTACTAGAGCCAACTATAATTACACCAGGTGAAGATAATGACAGCGATAGCAGCACTACATCTTCAGATTTAGACAGCGAATAATATTTTCTAATAGTTTAGTAGGAACATCAGCATAAAAAAACCAAAAACAAAAAAAAACGAGAAGAACATAGTAAGTGTGTATAGTGTTTGTGTTAGAATAGAACAATGTTTTGTTACATCCAAAATTATTTTTATTTTGTTTTTATAGAATTTTATTTTGTTTTATAGGATTTTATTTTGTTTTGTTTTATACTGTTTAAGTGTTTTGTTTATTTTATTTAATGGGAAAATATGGCTCTTGACGAACACCCATTTAAAAAAAAGTAACGCGCCACAAGACATACCTCTCGGGCGGTGTGGAAACTGTCTTAAAATTTGTTTTAAAAACATTTTATTGTGTAACTCTTTAAGGGCGGGTCACGTCAAAAGACGTTTTAGCGTAACTTCCGCGGCAACCGGGTGGCATCAGTAAGCTTTCTGCAAAATTACTTGTTTTTTATAGCTTTTTGTTTGTGGCATTCTGTATTTTTAGGAGACAGTAGGGAATAAGCCACAAAATATTTATTCATAAGTTTAATTTACTGACGTTTCGATCTCTATATAAAGAGATCGTTTTCAAATATACAAATGATAGCAATATTTATTTTTTTTGTGGCTTTTTGCTTGTGGCATTCGTATTTTTAGGGAGAATGTTGGAAATAAGCCACAATACATCTATTTACATGTTTATTTTACTGACGTTTCGATCTCTATTACAGAGACCGTTTTTAAAGTTAAGAAAAAAAAAAGAAAATAATATAAGAATATATAAATATATAATAATAAACAAATAAAATAAATATAACTATAATTTATATCTTTGAAAACGGTCTTTGGATATAGAGATTGAAACTTCAGTAAAAACCAGATAAATATATTGTGGCCTATTTTGAACAATAATATTTAAACAATATAATATAATTAACGTTGAAATAAAAGTGAGTGAATGCCACTGGATTTTCATACGTCTTTCCCCACTTCTACGCCTTCAAACGATGACTCACTCTCCCAAATAGTGAAAATAGAGTTTAATATCCTAATACCCAACAACCTATCAAATCTTCACTGATGCTTCCAAATGTGATAACGACTTTTGAGTTGGCATTTTAACTGCTACATTGCTTGTTTTTGGAATAGAAACACAGAAGGTACTCCATATCGCACCATTAATGTATTCACTAGCTCGAATACTGCCGGGAGCATCAACGCTGTAGACAAAATGATGCAACTTAGAAATTGGGAACGAAATTCGTTGGTCCATTGTTATCTTCTGTGTCTCGGTCGACGCACATGCAGACTTATAATACCTAGGCCACCAGTCTTAAAAATTTATAATACTTTCTCTTTTAATTTCACAGACCGTGAATAGGTTTTGGGCACTTGCGGTAACAATGATCTCCGTGTACTTATGGATGTCATAAACTCGGTTAAATTTTCTGAGGTTTCTTTTAATAACCCCAAAAACACGGTCACATGGAAGAAATGAGTGACCTCGAATTAGGAAGAATTGTTGAATTTTTTTAAATATGCCTATATCGGTTGGAGCCAAACACATTCTTGTAACGCGGTGGTTTTTGTTTTGACCTTGGCAGAAAATGTCAGAAAACAGGTGTAGTTCTTTTACACCTGTTCCATATATTTTCCAACATAATCTAATAGAAAGCTGCAGACTTCATTTGGGCTGTTTCGTGCTTTCTGTTTCGTGGTAAATATAAAGAACGGATTTTCGTGACTTAAGCTGCGATAGATAAAATAGGTCTTGTACAGGCATTGCAGGAAGTTAAAGGTTCTGCATTAAATCAAAGGCGATTGCTTTTACATCATCTCTTTAAATGCATTTCTTAACTTGATCATGTAAGGCAGTGTAAAATTTTTTACTTCGGCGGCAGTGTACGACTTTTTCGGCAACCGCTACTTTTTTTGCTGCTTCACCAAGAGTGGGGCTTTTAATTTTTAAATTAATCTCCTCACAGACATTGCATGTGTCAATTGGTGGCCTACTAAAATATAGGTTAAAATTTTCATAAAAAAAATTATTGTAGTAACAGTATTTTACTGTACTCTCAGGATACATTTAAATAAATACTTCGTGCATTATTTTTATATTAAGTTTCGCATCTAAGTACTTAAATTCTTTACCAGAATAATGACACTCTTTGACTGGAAAAGTAGTAATGTGGCTACGGATAAATTCCGTATTTCAATAATGTGGAATTAATAATGTTCTCTTTTCTATGTTTCCCCTTTTATCTGTAGGTATCACACCACATACCAAAAGTCTTTTAATTCTCCTAATCCTTTCTCTTTCAATGGCGTGAATATTTAAAAAAGCACCTTCGCATAGCTTTTTTTAATCTTATCAACACTTTTTGTCCTATCTTTACCTCCTTCATTACGTTTTTTTCTTGTAGACACCTCTATTACTTCTATTAATCCTTGTAGATATATATCTTGTTCGTTTTTTGTTGTCATACCATAAAAGTTACCAAAAATAATGTTCCTTGATCTTCTTTCACTTTTTCAAAACATTTGAGTAGACACCTAAAAATGTATTTTTAAGACTCAAAAATATTATATTTTTATTGTCTTAATTGCACTGAGGTCCCATTTGCTTTGCTTCCATGGCCTTATTTTTGTAGCTAATATATGTTTGCCTTTAACTCTAGAATTTCTGATAACATTATGCTGGTATTCATCCGATTTCCCAATTCCCTCTCCATCCTTAGCGTTTTCAGCACTGGTGATTGGTTGATCATTTGTCAAAATAATATTAAAATATGAACGTTTTTCTTCCAATATACAGACAACTTTTTGTAAGCAGCAATAAGAATAAACAGTAGAAACATTATAAATTTTATCTTCTTCTTCACGTGCCATCTCCGCGACGGAGGTTGGCAATCATCATGGCTATTCTGATCTTAGATGCTGCTGCTCTGAATAGTTCAATTGATGTGCATCCGTACCATTCCCTCAAGTTACGCAACCATGAGATCCTTCTTCTTCCTACACTTCTCTTGCCCTGGATTTTCCCTTGTATAATCAATTGAAGTAGGTTGTATCTCTCATTACGCATAACATGCCCCAGGTATTGCAGCTTTCGTGTTTTGATGGTTTCCAATACTTCCATTCTTTTGTTGATTCTTCTCATGACTTCGTTGTTTGTTACATGCTCGGTCCATGATATCTTCAAGATTCTTCTATACACCCACATTTCAAATGCTTCCAACTTTTTAGCAGTCGACGCGTTAAGTGTCCATGCTTCTATCCCATAAAGCAGAGTCGAGAAAATATAGCACCTTGCCAGCCTAACTCTCAAGTCCAATTTCAGTTCTCTTGCACAAAGTACCTTTCTCATTTTATTGAAGTTTGTACGTGCTTTCTCTATTCGAACTTTGATTTCTTTGGAGTAATCGTTTGTGTGATTAATTATTGTGCCAAGATAGTGGTAGTTTTCAACTTGTTCTAAAACACTACCGTTAATTGTCAGGCTTTCACCATTATTTTGGGTTTTTGATATCCTCATAAATTTGGTTTTCTTGGTGTTTACTGATAATCCATATTCCTCTCCATACTCAACTATCTTGTTCATTAGCTTTTGGGGGTCTCGGAGGTTGTCTGTTATAATGATAGTATCGTCCGCATATATCTTCTTCTTCAAGTGCCGTCTCCATCAATGGAGGTTAGCGGTTATGGTGGCAAACGTTTGTCTATCTTCAGCTGTTCTTAAGAGTTCCTCAAATCCAAGTCCTGTCCAGTTTCTGATATTACGTAACCAGGACAATTTTTTTCTTCAATTCCTCGCTTTCCTTCTATTTTGCCTTTTATTATCAACTGAGGGATGTAGTATTTCTCGTTGCGCAACAAATGCCCTAAATAACTGGTTTTTCTTCTTTTGACTGTTCTCAATAGTTCTTTTTCTAAATTGAGTCTCGCTAGTACTTCTTCATTTGTTTTTCGTGCTGTCCAAGGAATTTTTAAAATTCTACGGTACACCCACATTTCAGATGCCTCGATTCTATTCAGGCTCTTTATTTTTAAAGTCCATGTTTCGACTCCGTAGAGAAGAACAGACCAGATAAAACATTTTACAAGTTTTAATCTCAATTTAATATTTATATGTGTATCGCAGAATAGAACGCGCATCTTAAAGAAACTATCCCTAGCTTGAGCAATTCTCGCTTTAATTTCTTGTTCTGGGTCCAGCTTGCAATTAATCCAACAGCCAAGGTATTTGTATTGGTTTACTTGTTCTAAAATATTCCCATTTATTTTTATAGGTAAGGGGATATTCTGTTTTCTTTGGATCACCATTACTTTTGTTTTTTTTTCGTTGATCTTCATTCCAAACTCTCGACAAGCATCCTTAAGGTGGTCTATAACCCTCTGTAAGTTTGTGTCTGTATCAGCCAGTAGGACAGTGTCATCTGCATATCTTATGCTAGATATTGGTTCTCCATTAATTTTTATTCCTGTGGAAAGGTTTTCCAAGGCTTGCTTGAATAGTAGTTCCGAGTAAAGATTGAACAGCATAGGGGATAGTATGCATCCTTGCCTTACTCCTTTATTTATACTAATATTTCTAGATGTATGATCGTCGATCCTAATCTTGGCACTCTGCCTCCAATATAAGTTCTTAATTAATCGGAGATCTTTGCTATCCAAGTTGATGCTCTGCAAAGTGATGATGATATAATGTTGTTAATTGGTGTTCCATTGACCTTGATTCCTGTTGTTTCTCCCTCAAGAGCTCTTTTCATAATTTCTTCAGAGTATGCATTGAATAGTAGTGGTGACAATACACACCCCTGTCGCACTCCTCTTTTAACTTCGAACTCTTCTGATTTGTGTTCATTAATGCGTACGTGTGCCTGCTGTTTAAAATATAGATTTGTTATAATTCGAAGGTCATTGTGTTGTATTTGTTTTGCTTTGAGGATGTCCATTAGCTCTTTGTGGCGGACTTTGTCGAAAGCTTTGTTGTAGTCTATGAAACAGACGTACATATCTTGGTTCACATCCAAGCATCTCTGGATTAGTACGTTGAATGCAAATAGAGCTTCACGGGTACCTACGCCATTACGGAATCCAAATTGAGTTTCTTCAATATCCATATCAAGTGTTTTGTAAATGCGTTTATGAATGCAATTAAAAAACTGCTTTGCTTTAAAAACAATTTAAGTGTGTGAGACATCAGGCTTATGGTACGGTGGTCGGTGCATTCTCTAGCATTTTTCTTTTTTGGGAGACAAATGAATGTTGAGGTCAACCATTCGTTGGGTATGTCACCCGATTGATAAATTTTATTAAAAAGCTTTAAGAGGACATCAATGTACTCATTTTCTATTATTTTAAGGATATCAATAGGCAGTTGATCTGGCCCCGGGCTTTTTCCGTTTCTGGTGTTCTTTAGTGCATACATTATTTCTTCCTTTGTAATTTCTGCACTTGTTTCTCTGTCCTCAAAAGACAAGTCTTGTGGGTTTCCTCTTTCGTCGCCGAAGAGCTCTCCCATATACTCTTCCCATCGTTTTAGTTTTTCGTCAGTCGTTATCATAGTATTTCCATTTTTATCTAAAAGAGTTGTATCGTGGTTTCTTTTTTGCAGTCCTGCCATTTCTTTAACCTTTTTATGTATGTTGAATAGGTCGTATTTGTTCTGAAGATCCTCTATCTCTTTACATTTTTCCTCATAGTAAGTTTGTTTTGTCTCCCTTATCTTTTTTCTAATTTTGTTGTTAATGATTTTGTAATTGTGACTGTCTTTGTTCTTGGCTTGTCTTCGTTGTTCCATCATGCAGAGTATCTCGTCGGTCATCCAATTGTCTTTCTTTCGTGTCGGTTAAATAAATTTTATAGGTCATGGTAAACGTCGATATGCAAAATGACAACTGACAATTTAGTGCAGAAACAACCTTAGTCCGGGACTAAGGTGGTTTCAGAAATATATGAATATTTTAAATTAATATAAAATCAACTATGCTTACAGGAATTAGGTGTATTCTGCATTAAATTGTGTGTAACCCACAAAAATATATGTTGGTGTTATAAACTCAAAATTGCCAAAATGTGACTTAGGTTGTTTATATATATATATATATATATATATATATATATATATATATATATATATATATATATATATATATGATGATATATCTATATATGAAATGTTATTATATGTATATGTATATAAATAAGGTAATTATCTATATACCCAGAAGATATATTTAACCCAGAAATTGTCAAACAAAAGTGCGACACGCACCTATTCAAACAACAGTAATTTATTGTGATAAACTCAAAACAAAATATTTTATTTATAAGCTGTATATTAAAGCCAGCTCTTTTGTGTAACGTGACCTGAAGCAATTAACGGGAAACTCGAACAGTAAGTACACATTTACTAAATGTTGAAGATAAGAATTCGCAAACGAAAGCTGCCTTGAATACCAATTACTAAAAGGTTATAACACTAGATGACAGGAGTTTCAGTTTTCATAAAATGCAGAGAGCTTTTATGGACCTAATATTTTATATCGTAATAAAAATGGATAATGGAATTGATGTTCAATTTTTAATGAACAAAATTTACGTACATATGCAGTATTTTAGATTTATGGTTATAGTTAAGTATAAAGTGTTGTAAATTCATTAAGCACAATAAATTATTTATAGTTTAAAGTTATATTTTTAATTATGTAGCTCATAAATAAATATTAATAAATATAATGTTAAGAATATTTTACAAATTTTTTCTCTAAATTTACTTGATATGACAAAAAAATTCCAGATAAATTTCACAAAACACATTTAGAAAAATAAATTTCAGACGTAGATAGAGGGGTCTCTTCATGCTAGGTCATGATCGCTAATTCTGTGAGATTAGTATAGTCAGTTGAAATTTAAAGAAGACACTATTCTGATTTTGTTGTATTTATTAATGTCCTATTACTTGTGACTTATTGGCTAGCAAAAATAATAGCCATCCTCTCTATTCATGTCGAGTTTCTGATATATACGATTGTGCATGATAATTAGAAAAAAATGTGTATATGACGTAAATTCTTAAGGAGGCAAATCAAAGCTGAATTCGACAATACCTTGGGTATTTTATCACATTGAAAAACTTCATTAAAAAGTCTTTTGGTGTTGTTTCTCTTATTTTCTGCACCTTGCTTTCTTTGTTTAAACGACATGAGCTCTATTTTTACTGTGGCCTTCGCGCAGGTATTTGATGAATTCTCTTCAAAAAATGATCTTTGCAGATAACACAAATACCATTTACTTTCACCTTTCACCTTTCGCCTTGTAACATGGAATTTATGCATTAATATATAGCTGCATTTATTTTGAAAATAAGTAACCACACACATGCACACAAAAACAATATCTTGTGCAACTAACATAAATGTAATAATTAGAATAAAAAGTGGAAACTTTAACTTTCATTTCATTAACACCTATTATTGACAAATTCTCGTAATCAATTGTTTATTGTATGGAATGAATTCCTGACATACTTTTAAAAGTATCTTTTCCAAATAATTTGAATTTTGAAACGTCTCTTATCAGTAATTTTTTTGATTTAACCAATCCATAAAAAACAATCCAAAGCAGTATAATCGTATAATCATGGGATTCAGCAGGTTTAAAGATCTTTGTCTGTATTTTTCAATCACTTTTTCAATAAACATATATTATGTTCAACATATTCTGTAACAATTAATTTACTGTGACACGAAGCACTACCTTGTTGAATCCAAGACATTTGATTGTGTGAAAATTGTAAATAACGTTCAGAGTTCATCAATTGATGAGAAAATACTTTCCAACCAATCTCTTTTTATAAACATTACACCAAACTTTTACGCCAAGTGATTAGTGATCACGAGTCTTTATTGTTGCTGGTGTGGGGGCGTAAAATTCTTCGAATGATATATGGCCCTTGCAGAGACAGCGTGACAAACGAATGGAGGGGCAGATACAATAACGAGCTAGAGTCTCTATTCGGAAAAGAAAATCTAGTCAGATATATAAAGGCCAATAGACTCAGATGGGCAGGGCATGTGATACGCAGTAACGACAATCGCCTTATAAACAATGTGTTCTGGGAAAGGCCAGAAGGAAGAAGGTCTGTAGGGCGGCCTAGAAAAAGGTGGAAAGATGCAGTCAAAGAAGATCTAGAGAAAATGGGATTGCGACAATGGAAATTACTGGCACAGGAGCGACAAACATGGAAGGCAATAGTAAACGCGGCAAAGACTCACGAAGAGTTGTAGCGCCATTGATAATGATGATGATGAGTAGACTTCGGCAAATATGCATATTGCATATTTTGCATATTGTGCATATTTTATGCGAATATTTCCTATTTTGGCATATTTGTATAAAAGTTTGCATAAAGTGCATAAAAGTTCAGATTTTTATACTGTATTTGAAAATTTTTAAACATACCAATTTATTTCAATTCTTGTATAAAATTTTGTAGTCATTTTAATCAAGAAATGATCTAAGTACGTAATCTCTACAGGTACAAAACATTTACAATTTCAAAGAAGATTAATTTAAGTAGCCCTCAACATTCTTAGAAAGTCTCGGTCACTGAGTCATTCAGTTATTGGATAATCGCTAAGGGTTCGCTCATTTGCATTTTATGATCTAATCTCCAAATCTATCTACAATTTATTGTATCTTAACAGCAGGTAAACGGCTAATAGTTTTGTTCCTAATTTAGGGATTTTCCAAAATCTCCCAGTTTATTGAATTAGGTACCTAAACATTTCTAATTTGATGCTCAGATTTGTAAATCATTTTTGTTTTGATATTCAAAGCGTAAACACTCGTTGTGCGTAACAAAAAGGAAGATTGTGATTTTATAATGCCTAAAACAACCGGTGCTTCAACTTGGATTAAACCTTATAAAGAGCTGTCTATGGATATGGGAAAAATCTACTGTTCAGTCTGTGGCAAAATTGTACGTATCTAATATTTTTTATTAAATATCTAATATTTCATACATACAGGGTGTTTCCAAATGACACTTACAACGTTTGACTGTAGATACTTCCCGAAAAATTGAACAAAACGATATAGTTAATGCGGGGTCAAACTTATTTACTTTTCGAGATACAGGGTGTTAAAATTAAAAAAAATTAAATTCTTTTAGTTAATAACAACAATAACTTTAAAACCAATAAACGTATTTACTTGAAATTTAGTACTCGTAGGTTGTTTTTAAATGAAAAATAGCTTCCTTTAGTGAGAAAAAATTGTCCATGGTACAATACAATGGTGTGTATTTAGAAAAATTTTTCACGTTTACTTTTTTTTATGAAGTCAGCTATTCTAAAACACAATTATTTTTATTGTAATTGAATTAAAAAAAAAAAAACTTTTGTTGGATTTTAAAATAAGTTATATGATGTACTAATGGTTAGTAACAAAAACTAATTTGTGGATTAATACTGCATTTAAAACACTTAGCGAGTGTTTTTTTTTCAAACCAGTTATTTGATTAACCAAAAACACCTTGTATATTTTTATATTTTAAAGGTTGGGTTAAAATAAAGGTTTTTATTTTTATTTGTAGATAGCATGTGAGAAGAAATTTCAGATAGACCAACATGTGAGAACTGCTTCACACATTGCAAAAAAAGGAAAAATAGGAGGAAAACATCAAACTTCAATGGCTAAATGTTTCCAATCTACTTCAAAAAAATTAGATGAGCAAGAAACTTTTAATGAAGACTTGTGTCGCGCATTTGTGTCTGCAAACATACCGCTTTCAAAATTAGCAAATGTAAATTTTAGTTCGTTTCTAAAAAAATATTGCAAACTTAATGTTCCAAGTGATCGGTCTCTAAGAAGAAATAATGTGAACGGGCTATACTCGTCGGTGTTAATTAATATTAAGGAAGAAATTGCAGATAATTATTTTTACATATCTGTAGACGAAACCACTGATTCCTCAGGAAAGTATATTGCTCATTTATTGATTGGTGTTCTTAAAGAAGATACCTTACCAAAATCTCATCTTATTTCATGCCAGCAACTTGAGAAAACAAATGCTTTAACAATTTCGCGTTTTATACAAGAAACATTAGCAACTTTTTTTCTTCCGACAACTATTCCTTCTAATAAATTACTGCTTATTTTATCGGATGCTGCTCCTTATATGGTGAAAGCAGGACAAAATTTAAAAATATTTTTCCCAGATTTAATACATGTTACTTGTGTAGCGCATGGATTAAACAGAGTTGCAGAGGAAATACGAAAAAACTTTCCTCTTGTAAATACCATGATATCCAGTGTCAAAAAAGTATTTCTTAAATCTCCTATAAGAATTCAACTTTATAAAGAAATGCTACCTAACATTCCTCTTCCACCACAACCTATTTTAACGCGATGGGGAACATGGTTAGAAGCAGCTAATTTTTATGCAGATCATTTTGTTAAAATAAAGAACATAATTGATACGTTAACAGATGAAAGTTCCCAATCTCTTTTGGATTCTAAACAAACTTTTCAGAGTAACTTGCTTCAACAAGAACTTTCATTTATAAAATCAAATTTTAGTTTTGTTCAAAAAACAATTACTCAGTTAGAATCACCAAAACTGTCATTGTTCGAAAGTACAGCATTAATAAAAGAATTTGCGTCATGTTGTCGGAACGTTAGAGGTAATATTGGAAAAGATATTTTAAAAAAATTTGAAGCTACTATGGAAAAAAATAAAGGTTACCATATTCTTTCTAAAGTAGTCAGTGTTCTAGCTGGAAATATTTCGGAAACAATTAATTTAGAACCAAATGTTTTGGTTAGTTTGAAAAATGCTCCCGTTACATCAGTTGATGTTGAACGAAGTTTTTCCATATATAAATATATGTACTCAGACAGAAGCCACAAGTTTTTGTTAGAAAATTTTGAACACCACTTGGTCATTTATTGTTACCATAATTCTAAATAAGTTTATTCATACTTAAAAATGATGTAGTTACTTAAAATAAATGTAAATCTTAATGAATAGTAGGAAATATTTAGTAATGTACACTTTTTTTTTTAAATAAAATTGTTACTATTTTACGATTTTTTTATTTATTTGTATGCATATTTTGTAAAATATTTGCATATTTTCGGGTAAACACGTGCATATTTATGCGCATATTTTCTACATTTTTATTTGCATATTTGCCGAAGTCTAATGATGAGTCTTTATTGTAAAATATTCTGTCTCCTGCCGTTGCCCACAAGCACCGAAAAATTTTAAACGGTTTGTCCTTTGTCCAGTGTTAGCTTTTGTGTAAATCTATGTATTCTGTGTATGTGTAAATCTATGTATATCTAACATTTTTTAACATATGTAGTTTTTAATTTAAAATTTTGTTTATTGCTTGTTCATTGTATCCATTGTTTACTGTTATTTGCGTAATCATATTTAATTTTATTTCAAAGTTTTTTTTGACAGAGGAATTTCTATTAATCTATGTAAGATGCTATGGTATGCTGCCAAGTTATAGATAGAACTTTTAACAAACTTTTAGCAGATGTAGAACTTTTAACAAACGGATAGCAGAGAACAAAAGGTTTTTCAATACTAGAAAACAGATCCTACGTACGTACTTCACCTTCTAAATAAATCTATGGAATTATCAAATTACAAAGTAGAGACACAATTCCGAATGACCAACTTGAGACAAACAGTTCTCACTTCCTTAACGTATTCAGTTGACGACTGTAAAATAATGTAAACACATGCCAAAAAAAGAGCACTTAAGAAAGGCATTATGGCGAAACAACTGCAGTGATAATAAATTAGGTATAATAAATTTTGTGAAAGTTTTGAAAACAAAACGTTTTCAGTGTTTTATTATTAGATAAAATTAATTTTCATCAAGTAACAGTCGAATCCAGCAGTTAGAAAAAAATAAACAAAGCTAAATTAAAAAATATGTTTCGACGCAATGAAATACTCAATACAATAATTTTTGTATTGTACCAGATAAGATTTAACACTAATTAAAATGACATGTGTTTTGTTCATAACTCAAATAAAATACTTCGGAGGCCGTTTATGTGTAGACTTTTCCGGTTATTATTTTTTCTTTTGCATATCTTTGGAACACTTTTTTACTAAATGCATCCAAAGCTCGCTTTTAAACTGCATTAGAATATCAGCGGTCCGCTGATTTCCTTTTCAAAAGTCATTAACTTCAAAAGATTTAAGACTAGGAGCTGAAGCTTTGAATTAGAAATAGCGTTAGAAATAGCGAAATAGAGTTAATTTAATCAACCGCTGAGTGAGTAGTACGAGAGAAAAGGAGCGTTATATGTAGGAAGCTAACTATTAGAGTCATAGACATAATAGCTACATTAAAAATATAAATTATTCAGATAAGTTATTAGAAAGAATATTGATATTATATTTTGAGAATAGAGATATATTTAAAGAGAGTACACAGGGGCGAAAAAATAAGGTCCTGTATTTGATTACTGCAAGTAATAGTAACGCGATCTTCTTCTTCTTCTTCGTTTCTGCATGTAAGCTTTAAAGCCTTTTTCTTCTTCTTGTATGTAGTTTTTAAAGCCTGTTTCTTCTTCAATATTAGCCTAATAAATTGTTTAAATTATAGCACCATCTTTTTCTTAGTCTGCCAATACTTCTTCGTCCATTTGGTGACTTATCTCGTGCTATTCGTACTATCATATCCTCTGCTATTCTACTAATGTGTTCGTTCCACTTCTGTTTCTGTTTTGTTATTCATTTATTTATGTCTTCTATATTGCATGCTCTTCTTATGTTTCCGCTTCTCTCCCCATCTAACAGAATTTTCGATGATATTCGTCGAAGTATTTTCATCTCTGTTGTTTCTAGTAGTAGTCTTATTTTAGATGTGTCAGATTTTGTCTCCGTCGGGAATGTTAATATAGGTCTAATTGCTGCATTATAAATTCTTGTTTTTGTAAGTTGTCTTAGGTGTTTGTTCTTCCAGATTGTGTCATTAAGAGATCCCTCCGCTTTACGTGCTTTTAAGCTTTTTTGTCGTACTTCTTCTTTAACATCTCCGTTACTAGTTATGTATATTCCCAGTTATCTTAACATTGCTTCCTGCTTTATTATTTTCCCATTAATTTCGATTTTAAATCGTAGTGGGTATTTAGATGTTGTCATACATTTCGTTTTTTCAGCTATTATCATATTGTATTTTTTGGCTGTTGTAATGAAGATATTTTGTGATAATCTTTGGAGCTCGTCTTCTGTCTTGGCGATTAATGCGGCGTCGTCTGCATAACATAATATTTGGATTTCTTTGTTCCCCATTCTGTAACCGTGACCTTTACATACTGCTTGTATTATTTCGTCCATTAATATATTAAAGAAAAGTGGGCTTAATGAGTCACACCATCTGTCTTCGCTTTGTACTGGTATACACCGTGTTAGTTTTCCATTAGTAAGTAGATTTTTTTGATGGTTTGTATAATATTGATTAGTATGTTTCTTTTATATAGTAGGTGTAAGACGTCTTCCACTTGGATGCGATCTAAAGCCTTTGTCAGGTCTATAAAACATAGATATGCTGGTTTATTGTACTCGATGGCCTCTCCTGTGAGTTGTCTTAGTACAAATACGGTGTCTACGCAGGATCTTCCGGATCTAAATCCTTGTTGTTCATCTGATAAAGTTGATAGTTTATTGATTTTGTTGGTTAGGACTTTTGTCATAGCTTAAGTGCGGTGTTCAATACATTTATACATCTATAATTGTTGGGGTCTTCTTTATCTTCTTTTTCTTGAATTTTGGTATCATTATGCTTTTTTTCCATGCGTCTGGTATCTTGCAGTGCAATATTAGTTTTTGTGTAAGTTTTGTCATCTCTAGGGTTATACTTTTTCCTTCGTGTTTTAGAAGCTCGTTGGTTATTCCGTCTTGTGCTGACGACTTTTTATTTTTGAGTGAATTTATGGCTATTTTTACTTCCTGAAAACTGATTTCTATTTCGTGTCTTAATTCAGGTACGTTATTATGTCGATTATGATTTTTCTTTCCTTTAAACAGTTCCGTCAGGTGTCGTTTCCATTTGTTTACTTGTATGTTATTGTATTCCTTTAGTTCTGCCAAATGTGAGCTAGATACCTTAATTACTTTGTCAGTAAGGCTTAATACAACACTGCTTTTATGAGCTATAGGTACGTTGGTGTTAAAATTTAGACATATTTCGGACCAAACATCTTTTGAAACCAGTTAATGGGTTTCAGTCGGTTATTGTTCTGTTCTCTAAACTAAACTTAAATTAGGAAAATCAACTTTGTTGTTTGCTTCTTATTCACAACTAAATTGAATGTCGTTATTAATTGTTGAATGTAACTAATGTGAATATTATTAATTATTTATGCATTTTTTTGTTCTTAGGCTATTTTCTTGTGGCATTTTACTACAAATTACTGTTTTTTTATTTGGAATAAGCCACGGTTTCACTTTAAAATAATTTCATTTCAAAATAAATTTATTTTAAAGGAAAACTGTGGCTTATTCTTAATGACAATAGTAAATTGTATTTTTTTATTAGGTATTGTTGTTAGAACAAAGAGGTAAGATATTTTCGATTTTCCGTCCTCAAACCCGCAAAACACAATTATTATTAACCATTATTTAGATTATTTACCTTCTTGATCTTTTATAGCTTAAACACATCATTACTGTAACGCAATGGAAAAAAATTACCAAGCAATCATTAGTAGTGTAGAAAAAATTTACAACAAATATTCTCTTCAATATCGGCTAGAGATAATGTTTGTGCTAATCATTATTAATTGTTGTGTGCATCTCATAGAACATCATATAATTACCTTATTTACATATTTTGGTCAAACAATTGTCCATCACGGCAAATATATTTCTATGTTAAGTTGTAACTTCAAGTGTTGGATTATATTCATAAAGATTAATAGTCAACAAAGTTAACATCCCTCACGAACCCAGCACTTTAGACCTTCTTGGCATATTATGAAGTTAACTTCAACTAATTCAGTAAATCATAAGTTTTCTACCCTAAGTTGAGTCAAGGCGCAGTTTGAAATTTTAGATTAGGGTTTAATAAATCCAGAGGCTCGCCCATATATTTTTATTTCAAATTTAACAAAAATTGTTTGTTAGATATAGTAAATATTTTTCGTTTGTTTATTTATTTCTCACCTACTAAAAAATGCAAAAAAATTGTAGATTTTTTGAATTATATGGTCAAGGTATTTTCTATAGGTTGTTTGAAGAATTCTTTTTTTATGATTTATGCCGATATCTTTAACACGATCTAGACATTTATATACATTTTGGCTTATAACTTGTGTAAATTTTATAGTGAATTAGCAGGTATGCGGTCTATTGTATATTTGTAAATAAAACTCCTTTTTTCTTGACGTCTCTATATTTCGCTATTTGTTTGTTAGATTAATCAGTAGAAAATAATTAAGAGTAATTTTAAACAGTTCCATGTTCACAACGTACTCTGTTTGTACTGTAAAATACTGTTTTGAACATGTAACTGTTTAAAATTACTCAACAGTCTTCCGGGTTGAATCGCGTCAATTATCATTGCTCCGAGCTTTCGACATCCTCTTTAATGTCTTCTTCAGGGCTTCCGAGGTCTTAGTCTCCCGAGCCTCCAGACACTACTATACTGATCATCAATCAATGCATTACTGCTACTAGGAATAGAGGGCGATTTATTTATATGGTCGATTGTGGATAGTTTGGCGTGATGGTTAGCGTGGAGATTGACGAGGAGATTCAGAATGTGGGTTTGAGCATTAAGGAGGATAGTTCTCGGGTCTCGAAGTCTTCTATAAAGATATTGGCAATTACTGGAGATAGTGGGAAGGGCACTGGGGCACTATTTATTTATCTGTGGAATTTATTTTGAAAGATGAAATAAATGAATGAAAGTGTTGAACATACAATGTTTAATGAGAGATAGGTGGTCTTGCTGGATACTGTATTTAGTTTTCATCAGAATGTTTACAGTTTCGTCTATAGGAATGTTTGTAATGAGTAAAACAATATCGAAACTTACTAAAATGTCTGACGGTGAGATAGGGTATTGTTTAAGAAGTTCGATGAAATGAAAAGAATTTTTGACGAAGGATGAAGCAATTTCGGCGAGAGGTTGTAGAGTTTTGATCTAGTACTTTACCAATGGTTGTGTAGAGCAGTTATATGCATTGTCAATTGGAAGTATAGAAATATCGGGTTTGTGAATTTTGGGTGGGCCATATATTCGATGTGTTCTGGAAACTTTTCAGGAGGAATTAGAGATTATTGTATGTCAACCAGAAGAGAGGTTTTATTGATAATGGCTTTTGTTGTTTTCTTCACATAGGTTGTTGGAATATTAGAGATTGGTCTGTATTCTGAAGTATTAACGAGATATGAGAGTTTATTAATGTAGGAAGAATTGTTTAGGGTGACGGTGGCATTGTCTTTATCGGCGGGAAGAATGACTAGATTTGTATTTGGCTGAAGGTTCTTTCATGGCTTTTCCCTCGGTTTGGTTAATATTTGTAGTAGGATGCTTTGAGTTTCTAAGAACTCTATTCAAAAGGTAAACTGGAGATGGTTTTTTAAGTTTGACAGATGATTGTCTCAATACAATGGAATGTATATATGTATATATATATATATATATATATATATATATATATATATATATATATCTGTTCTGAAATATTTTCGCGGTTAGCACAATTAAAATTAAAGCTAAGAATAATACTATTACAATAATTAATATTAAACTTAAGTGACTTCCAGGTTGAACCGCGTTGATTATCATTGCACCGAACTTTCGACATTCTCTCTGATGTGTTCTTCAGAGCTTTCGAGGTCTCAGTCTCCCGAGCCTCCAGACACTACTACCCTTGTGTATTCTTGATTAGTTGTAACTGTGCACTAATCAATGCACTACTGTCACTAGGAACAGAATAAGGTTTATTTATACCGTCGGTGGTGACGTGGTTTGGGTGGAGGTTGGCGTGGGGGTTAGATTGGGGATTGGCGCGAACATTTCTGACAATCTGACAAGATCAAAAACTAAGTATAATTTATTAAAATTTACGCTTAAAATTTATTAAAATTTTGCCAAAAATCCACTTTCGACTGTCTTGAGAACCTGTCAGTAAATAGCTTAGTCAATATTTGCCTTATTTTTGATTGATATATTTCATTTTTTATTTTAATTCGAAATATTTGTTTGGCCATATTATGTTCCTTAGATATCCACTTATTCACTTTTTTGGATTGCCACTTTCCTATAGCTTGACAATTTGATAGCCAAGTAGTTCATTTCCATCACTTGTTTTTATATTTTGTTGTTTAAAACTAGTTTACATCTTTTAGCTTTCGCTGATATTACAATAAGCTTAGTTTTCGCTGTTAAAATCACCTTATTGTATGTGAGCACCGTATCTTCGAAATGTTTAATCAATCGTTTTAGGTCATCTTTATTCTACGCCATATTTATGGCATCGTCAGTGTTACATATCTGTATATCATTTTCTCTCATTTTATATCCTAGTTATAAGTCTTTATTTGCCCCATCACAGGGTTTAAATATTCCAGCTTGCGACACTTTATGGCTTTTAAACTCTTCTCCATTTGCTACAAAAATTACTTGGTTCTCATTGGGTCTACAACTTATCCGTAATAATCTCCGATAGAAGTACACCAAATAAGGCTGCTAGTTTATACAGTTACATATCTGCTTATACTAAAATAGTTATATATACTAATTCATGCAAGCATTTTTTATATGAATTATCAGTAAAATGAGTGCTTATGCTGAATATTTTATTAGAGCGCTGTCAGCTATCAAAACATGCAAATCTGCTGTATACATCATAAATGATGACGGAGATTTACAATTATCTCTTGAAATAATCCACTAGAATAATCCACTAATCCACAAAAGCGTACAAGTGGTCGATTGAATACATTATTATGATCACGTATGTAGTGTGCATGTAAAATGCCCCCTGCCCCCCCCCCCCTTTCAATATTATTTTGTATTATGTATGTAATTATGTATTTATATAGGAATACGGCACAATTGATTAGAGAGAGAGAAAGAGAGATAGAGAAAGATAAACATGACAGTGTAAAAAAAGTACAGAACACATTAAAATACTAATTAGTGAAGTGCTGCCCTTTGTATAAAAAGTCTGCTAAAATAGTGAAGAGCTGATCCAAAAGGCAATTGCGTATCTCAAATTAGATTCAATCAAGGCCACATAAACACTTTTTGCAATCTTGAAATCTAAGTGGTGTGCAACTGATTTGACAACAAAGCAACCCGATTATATCGTTTTGCTAAAATATACAGTGTGCTGGGCAAATTTAGATTTGTTATCAATATAAAGACCTAAAAATTTAGGTTGTTAAGGTTGAGTTGGAGAGATATGTTGTGGAATGCAATTTTAGATTCCTCATTTCCCTAATTACATCTTTCTCAACGTCTGTTTTGCCTTGAAATTTTTAAAAGGCACAGATTAAAGCAAAAATCTAAATTTGGTTTCGATAACTAGAAATCTTCGGATTTTGAGTTTCGTGATTTATTATTAGATGTCGCTATTGCGTCCATATCAAAGTCATTTTAGCGTTGCTTCTATTGCGACAGAAAAGATTGTTTTCACGTTCAGAGCATCTGTAAATATCTGCTCAAAGATTTCTTTTAAGATGAAATACGTATAAGCGGATATACACAAATTAAATTACTATGGAATCAGAGGTATCCCTCTTAAGCTTATAACTTCTTATCTATGTGGCAGACACCAGGCGGTAGTGTCTAAAGGTCATCTCTGCGATTTTCTATCCGTAAAACATGTTGAGTCCCACAAGGTTCGGTCTTAGGATCTCTTTAGTTTATTATTTATGTCAACGATCTGCCTAAATTGATATCTCCGTACAAACCATAAAATTCGCAGATGATACGACATACGTTATATCAGGAAAAAATAATGATTATTTAAAAATGTCTCATGAGGAAGTTTCTACCAAATCTAGCTCATGGTTTGCTGCAAGCAAACTAAAACTTAACTTAAAATTTGGTTATATCTGCAAGTAATTTACACAATGATCTAGTTAACAAAGAGATTGTTAAACTATTGGTAATAACCATAGATAATCAACTCAACTGGTCGGCTCATATCTCACACTTTTTTTTTGACATAGGCATTTGCCATTCAGCCAGTCACAACTTTTTTAAGTTCTTCCCAAAGGAAAGAAAAGAAAATATATATCACAGTATATTCATTATTGGTTATTTGGTTATCCATTGAACAGACATGGTTACTCGCTTCTCGTCTAGGGACCCGTCAACATTAAATTAAAACACAAACAAGACCGCGTCACGGAAAGTAGGTTTAAAACAAATGGGATAAAACAGGGGTTACTATTTTTTTTACTGGACTTACAAATTGAGGTTACGTTTCGAAATAAATTTTGTTAAGTAGATATATATATTTTTGTTATTTAATGACAAAAGGTAACAAATGTTATAGGGTGGAAGGATTTTATGTTTAATTAAATTAAACCAAAATTCACTCGGGATTGAGGGTTGTATGAGTGCATATTGTGATTTGGAGTGTTGACTATATTCATAATATTCTTGTTTCCACTCATTGTTTACAATAGTCTTGATTGTTACAAATAAATCTGCTATGCAGAGCTTATAATCTGTTTTCGCACCAGAATCAATGGCTTTCTCAGCTAATATATCTACATACTCATTATTCTTAAGCCCCATGTGAGCTTTAATCCGTAAAAATCTAACTGTTCTTCGTTCCTGATGTAACTCAAAAATAATTTTTTTGATTAGAAGGATGCCTAGCAAGGGTTGTCAACTTTGAAACATTAAAAATGACATATTTTTCCTTATTTCACTCTCATCTAAACTATAGTGTAATTATATGGGGCAATTCAACAAATGCACTTCAAATTTTTAGAATGCAAAAAAAGCTGTCAGGATTTTAGCAACGGTTAGTTATCTAGAACACTGCCGACTTTTCTTTATCAAATTCAAAATTATGCCGCTACCTACTCTGTTGATATGTCAAGTTCTAACTGAAATTCACAGAAAACGTGCCCATTTAATAAAGCAGTCTGATGTCCATGTTCACAATACGCGAAACTGTCACTACCTACGAACAAATCGCTGCAGATTAAGTCTTTCAGAAAAAAATAGTCTTAATTATAACTATTACAACATTTTACCAAAAAGTATAAAACCGCTAACCTGTAGTAGTTTCGATAAAGTTATAAAAAAATATCTTCTAAAACATTGTTTTCACTGCTCAGAAGAATATATCACTCATTGCAGAACATCCACTGAACTGCTTACCGTAACTTTGCCATAAATGTTTTTCTGTTTAATATGTGTTCTTGTTTGTATATATTTAAGTTACGTTTTATATTCCTTTTTTTATACTATGTATGTTTTTTTGACTTGCTACAAACAATATTATATTTGTATATGTTATGTGGTTAAATAAATACTCTACTCTACTCTTTACTAAGTAGCATATTAAGGGAATGGAGGTATAATAATTATCAAAATATATTTTATGATAATGATGATCTTGTACTTCCCGTCATAATCTGACGACAACATTTAAACTTGCATCAACATCTGGCTCTTCAGGAAACCGCTTTTCATGATCTTGCATTTCTGTGCCTGTATAAATTTCAAACTTATAGCAGAAGCCGGAAGTTCCAGATAAAACAAAAAACTTGAACCCCCATATATGTCGTTTTCGTGAAAGATATTGTTTTAGATGGTGTCTTGTTTTTTTAGAAGATATTTATTCATCTACTGCCAACATTTCTTCCATAGGAACTGATAAAAATGCTGATGATAGAGATTCGATTACGGGCCTTAGTTTTTTTAATTTATCATCAGTATTTACTGACTAAGGGTGCATTCATAACACCGCACCTAGACCATCGCACCGTCTCCTCGCCTAGAGCGTAGCACTGATGGCGAACGCTCGCATTTAAAGTAATGCATTTATTTTAACGAAAATCGATTAAATGGTACCATCCCATGGCCCGAGCGAGGGTAGGCGCCTCGTTATGAACGCACGCTTATCGTTAAAATGTAACTTTTAACGTATTCTTTCGAAACTTTTCATTGCATTTCGAATTTTGTTTTGCCCAAATACATTATTCCAATACAAGCTCACAAAGCTCATTTGGTACAAATACGACTGATGAAACGACACAGATACCCATATATCTGAGCAATTCATTTTTTGACAGACTGAACATTGTTTTAAGATTTTTTGAACGGATGAAATGTATACATTCGTCCACTATTCTGTCAATCAGTTCGTCATTAAAAAATATTTAAAAAACTGATACGGTGTTTGTAAGTCATTAATTTGTCGGTTAAATCTATTTTCCCCATAAATGTAGATGGCGCATCTCCATTTGTCCTTTTTTCCATACTAAATTTCGTTTACCAAATATTTTACTACTGAATTCTTCTTTCTTTCTACGCTTATGAACGTTGCCGAAAACCGAAAATAAACCTAATTTAGTAGAAGTAGAGTTCATTGATATTGAGAAAATAGGGTGTACATATAATTCGAAAGTTAAATATTTCCGTTGCGTGGGAAACTTTATAATAGGTAATTTTGTTCATATTAATTTTTGTCGTTATTAAAATTATTTAATGAAAAGGTTTAGATTACACATAATATAAAAAATTTTAAAACTTGATAATCGAATATTATGTTTGTCATTATATTTCTTATAGCCTATGAATTTAAAACAATATATAATTGTTGATGTAATAAAGTCTCAGTAAAGATAACTTAACACAATATCGAAAATCAATAGGTAAAAAAAGTTTTTTTACCTAATATGACACTTATTACGAGTTGAGACATTAAGATATGTATTATCTCATATTGTAATAAAAGATTAGCAGTTAGTGTTAAAAATATCCAGAGATTCCTTGTGAGATCATTGATCCTTTGTTGTAATGGAAGAGATGTTCATGCTCGACCTTAGTTATGTAAACTATGGAAACGGTTTCCGTTACAGGCCATACATGAAGCCCAGCAAGGTCGAGAAAGATCTTGCAAGCGCTCATGAGAAGTTTAACAAAAAGAACTCCAGAGCATAATCATTAAGACTTATCTTACTGCAGGAAACATGTGTACAGGCTCCGGTATAAAGGACGGATGGTTTTAAAAAAATCACAAAATCGGCAATTTTTACTCAAACACAAATTTATTGAGGAATTGTGTTCATAATAAAGTAGAATTTATTATAATTAAGTGTAAAAAATCACAACAGTATGTGGTGACAGTTTTTGGTGATCAATTCGTGCAGGCATTCTTAAAAGTTCGCGTAGACTATCTCCCACATCGTTCTCTCAACTTGGGTGACTTATACGCTAAATTCCTTCTTCAAATCGTCCAGATTCAAAGGATTGTTCTCGTACATACAAATCTTGAGTTATACACATAGGAAATAATCGCAGATTGGTAAATCTAGGCAGTAGACCGCGTAGACCAATGAACAATACCACACCTGAAAATAATGCGACTATAAAAGAGAGGGCCAATAACGTTCATCGTTTCTCTGGTGTGTAGACGAACGCTCCATCCTGTTAGAACCACACATGTCAAAATGCAATACGTCATCGTTGTAATTCAAGTGAAAAGAAGTTGGTAATCATTTCGACATAGCTCTCCGAGTTCACGGTAATAGCATTTTCATTACTGTCTTTGAAGTGTAATGGTCGATGATGCATGTTTGCGATTTAGCGAACCAAACCGTTACTTTTGGGATGTTGTAGCAAAAAAGAGTTGGGATGTCACCTAAATAAGCGTCAACGTGACAAATAGAAATAAGATAAATTTTCTTTTAAAATCGCTCCACCTTTTAAAATTAGTTGACTATTCTCATCTAGTTGCTCTGCTAAACTATATACAAGTGAAAATAGGGTGGTATTTCGAACAAATACTCCCTAGGGTAGCTTATTTACAAAAATGCAAGTAAAATAGTTCAGTATCCTGACCAGGTACCCCCCATATGCCTATATGATAAATATTGAATAATTACCAGACAGCAGGGTTTAAGTTATAAAGTAAAAAAAACAAAAACTAAAAAGGTTCTAAAATATTACATGAAGCTAAAAATACCTACAAGTTACTAATAATGATAATAAATGAATTTCGGAAACAGAATTATGTTTACATAACCGTTTATCGTCTCGTACAACTATATCCTGTAACAATAGTAATATGACTAATAATTATAAAACAATATTAAAATAAGGATATAGAGAAATTGGTGATGTGTTTCTGTAGGACTCTCGATGGTGAATAACGAAGAACTCCCAAATGGTTGAGTCAAAACTACTGTAGTGTGGTCATGTAATCATGTAACAAACTTATGTTTATCTACTCCGAAATTCAGATGAAATTTTAAACAGAGACATCCCCAACCGAAAATGACATCAAAAATGTAAATAAAAAATTCTTTCCAAATTGATTCCCCAAATTTAAATTAATGTTTATTTCAGATTCTGGGTGCAGCGGCTAAAAACAGACCTCTTGATTACTCTATTGTTCTTTTTTCAGTAGAAAAAGGCTTTTATTAGGTTAAGTCTTCTTACTTCCCTGCTTAGCTCAGTGTGGTTAAAAAAAAGGTCGAACAATTTTGCATTCATTGTCGGCGTCATATGTAAGTCCATACCAGTAGTACGTCCTGTTAATACGAAAGTAATTTTTTTTTTATTTTGCGTTAAGCAATGCTCCAGAAAGCTGGCGAACTGTAGGTGTATATAGTCGTTTCACAGTAAAGGTGCAGTAACAGTATTTTGTCCAAACTCGTGAAAACCTAAAAGACAACGATGGTAAAATAGAGAAGAGATTTCTTAAAAAAAGCTTAGATATTAGTGACGACTTTTTCAGAGAAGTGACTCTGGTTGCTGAGTCTATAGTCGCCCTAAATATTGAGCAAGAGAATATCCCGAGATAAACTCAATTAAAAAACTCCTATCTGGAGCTCAGCAAAAAAAATTATATAAACGGCAAAATCCAAGTGAAGGAACTGGTAAAAGAGTACAAAGAAATTCTGGGAGAATATCATAACCCTCACGTAACAAAGATTCGCTAAAAAACTTTAACGCTTTAAAACTTTACTGTCATGTAGAAATGCCATAAAAGTATTCAAGATAGCAGTAGTACCAAGATAATATCCCAATGCTACAGTAAATCAAAATTAAGTACAACTAATCATAAAAGTAGTGGATATCCTTCCTATTGAATCAGAATTTATAATCAACAATGTTTAGTACAGAAATGTTGTGGGTAAACTGTGCTAATATATCCAAAAATGGATTGTTAATGTAGTGAGGGCTACATCAAACGTCTCGATGGTTTCAATAGCAGGACCCTTAAGCTAGCAGGGACAAATGAGTGGAATCCAATTTAACCTACGTAATATTTTTTTACCCATTTTTCACTAATTTATTACCATCCTAATAATTTTTCACCACCAAACCACCCTTAATGGGAACGATTCTACTGGCTTAAGGTTCGAGCTAGTAGAATTCAGAAAAAAAACTTTTTGTCGATGGCATGTTTTTTTACTGATTTTTAACTAATTTATTACCACCCTAATATTTTTTCACCACCCAACCACCTTAAGTGCTCTTACCACAATGCTCTGCTAGGTTTTTATA